>NC_143581.1:149291457-149591665 GCF_048544385.1 Mastigoproctus giganteus | reverse complement strand
AAGCAGAGATTCTTAACTTTAAAATGCTGAAAATTATAGCCTACGTTATAATAGAAGAAGTGATGGTGAAGTTGTTAATCTAATCGCATTATTAAGTGAACCGCCTCAAGTGTTTGGATTAAAGAGGTAGGACTATAAGTGCTACAACTGTGGCACACCCACTCATTAATTCAAATAGAAGGAAAGGTAACAACAATATTCCATATAAGTATTTCCATTATAATACTCCCATTACTCTAAATTTCGAAGTACTGGCCGGTTGTAGCCTCTTGGTTATTGCAAAGGAACATAGTTCAATACCCAGCGGGTTCGAGACTCCATTACACCACTATAAATAACAGTGTATTTGATATAAAGGTAAAACCAGAACCTTTGGTGTTCATGATCTACCCGTTTTGCACTTTGTTATACAATAAACAAAGCATATATTCCTCCTATCTTCGATTGCACTCTACATTCTTCCTCTGGCACCAAACGTACCAGGGCTTTTCTGAAGAAAATAATTATTTTAGTTAATCAGTCTGGATCTTTTCCATTATGAACTACTTTGTCTGCGTGCGCTACTGTTAGGTTTTACTGCGAAAGGAAAATGGAGTTCCCGGAAATGAATCTCACAAAAACACCAAAAAAAAATTGACCAATCTAACTTATATATACTATATTTCCGAACCATTAGCCCACTTACTTTCTTAAGTTTAGGTACTGGGTGAGGCGTTGGAGTCAATAGTAAAAATAAAGGAAATTTATTCCTTTCTGTGGAATGATATATTGGAGTTAATGACGGTACTTCGGCTGCTTGCTGATTCCTTGAAAGATACCAGAACAGAAGAGAAAGCGGCACAATGTTATCTGATTTGGTTCAAGATGATTATTCCCAGAGATAAGTAGAAGTAAAGGCCAAGCCTTAATTACCTGTAACCATGGTCACGGATGACAGGGTGACGGCTGATGAGAAATCGAGAAGCCTAGAAGGGTGAATAGCGATTTCTGGAGTACGTGGCGTGAAATCTTTGTGCAACGTGTGTAGGTCGTAGATAGGAGTTTTTTTGGAGGAGGGAGAAAGTAACGATTTTCCCCTACTTCTATGAAACTGGTTTGTCGATCAGAAGATGCAGCGAGTACTTTTAAATTTCTCATCACCTAATTTTAACACGTTGCGTTAAATTATTTGAAAACACACGTATTTCTAAAATTTTGCGCATTGTTTGGTTGCTGCAAACCACTGTTAGCATAGACCCCCTAAAATGTCGCAGTGTACGAACATAAAACTTAATTAATATAACTACCCTACTCTCAGTTTAAAGTGATTTTCTTTTTTAAATGGAAATTACATTATTGTATGTGATGTGCGAATATAGAGATGTTAGATTATATCCATCTCGTTACAATAAATGAAAATAAATAATTTCTTTTGTTTTTATTTCTATTTTTATAAATGTAGGAAATGTTTCTCTGCTTTAATAAACAGGCCTCGACAAGTCTATTCAATATCTCATCTCGTCACCAGAGAGAGAGGTGAGGAAATGGAAAGCTTAAAATCAGCTGGAAAAAAAGAAAAAAAAAACGTTAAACAGAAAACTCTCCTACTCATGTCACGTGATTAGGTTAAAATACCTCGAACGTAATTGCTTGTTAGCGTTAAATTCATATATTGTTCACTTCTCAAAGTGAGCTGGTATTAAAGAAACTCAGACGATGATATCAAACGGTCTGTTGATAATTAAGCTTTGCGAAAATTAAAAGATTTTAAATTTGTTTAAATGATAAACTTTTAACTTATCTTAAATTCATTGTAAATTATTAATGAATTATTATCGGCGTATTGAAGCAACAAAAATCGAAAAAGTGCAATAGATAACAAATTACCTTATCACTCTCCGAGTTACGAACACCGACTTACGACCATCGTTCGTGCGAACAAACTTCGTGAGATGAACAAACAATCTTTGAGTGTCTGTTTATTTTTCGTAATCAAATGGATTTTGTCATCGATGGTTCAGCATCCATACTAAGAATCTCTCTTGCTGTACCTTGGTGGAAAGTCGTGCAAACCACAGAAATGGTAAAAGAAAGAACTAACTGTTCGACATCACAACCGCTAGATTGACACGTAAAATACTAGACGCCAGCCAGTCAGAGTTTTTTAGTCCCCAGTAGCGAACAGATTTATCAAGCCCTGTTAAAAACGACTCTTTTTATTTGCAATTAGACGCTTCTGTAAAGTGTGATTATACTGGGATCAAGTAGATGTTTTTATCTGATCAAAAAATGTATCAAAGGAAAGCTGATGAGTGTTGATACCGTTTCTCAGATTGTATATCTAAATTTAAGAGATGATGATTTATATCCATCCCCAAGTGTCATCTTCAGTTATGAAAGTGAGCCATGACAAATCGTTATTCCATAATTAATAAAGGAACATTAATTGTAAGGGGTCCCAAAACATGTAGGTAAATACGTGTCAACTATTTCACGAAACCCTCAATTAACAACAGACTGTGTACTTTTGCGACGTATGAGAATTTTAACACGCACGCTACCTCATGCAATTTCCAGCCACCATCAGTGAGCACCTAGAAGTGTCGATTTTATTTACAGCTTTAGAAAAATTGTAATTTCTTTCCATAGAAGCTTTATCTACTGCATAAATTTCGGAAAATTCAGAATATTTTTAAACTAACAACATTTTACCGATCAAAAAAAAAAACTTTGGGACGTGCAAGAATAAAGAAACATTCCGGTGCACTGTAGTAACCGTTGTATAGTTCTAGCTCTCTTGTAAAACTACCTGATAATTTACAGTTAGCGTTAGGTTCAAAGCTGGGGCTTTCTACAGGGATGCTGATCCTGTAATCGACCTCAAATTACTCCCAAAGAAAGTCGGCTAAACTGAGATAAACCTAGTGGTTCTCCATTAGCATTCCCACTACAGTAATCATCTAGATAGCTCGTCAGGATAAAGGTGGTTTTTAATCAGGCAATTAGTGACCATTAGGCTTTGATTAATGTTCCCTTGGTGATTCCTTTGTGTGGTCTTTTAAGATGAGAAAGTTTGAATGATCACAAATAATTTTCGTGTTCCTGGCTTAATAACCGATGTGAAATTCTGATACACGAACGACGTTTTTCTTCTGGGGGGTTACTGGAGGAATTTTATGAAGCCTGACTTCGTTCTGTACCATTAAGAAGAACGAAAAATGTATACCTAAAACGTATAGGAATAATAGAAAAAACCTTTATCGGAATTCAGAAGTTACTACATACTAGTAAACCATTATTAATTGTGGGCTGTTTGAGGAACTGTCGCATAGGGGTTTATTGGTTTCTGATTTCATTTTATTTTTAACTCTACGATTAAAGTATCGAATTATAATTGAGGCAGGGAAGGTCAGATTAAAGGATGTTTTTTCACATCTACAACCGATGTGTTTAGACTACTCCACGGTACACAAAACATCAAATAATGCCTCCTCTTTAAAAACTGAAGGGAATAAAGTGATCTAAGGATTAACGAGAATCTCAGAAAATATATGTCATGTGAAAATTAGTGTATATGAAAAAAAAAGTCTGCTGCGGCGGCGCCCCAGCTGAAATAACCCAGCCTTCAACCATAACTTTGCAGACGATGTTGTTGCTGTGCACGAGTTTTGTCTACTTCCGTTATTGCTGTTGCCGGGTGATAGCCAAACTATCCAAGAATTTTTAATTACCATTATGAGGTACCTTTTTTTAACTGAAAAAAAAAATTTCCTCCTCGGATGGTCTTCTGACATTCTTTTTATTAAATTGAGATTTGAAAAAGAAAAACTTCAATATGAAATCATTCCTAATCATGTTCGTTACGCTGGGTTTTCTTTATTGTGAAATTCTGAAGTTGGCTCTCATAGTAATCGAAGGAGTTACGATAGTATCATAAATTTTGTTTAATTGATATTTTTAATTTAATTTTTGTAACGTTGTAAGTTTTGTAATTTTTAAAATTTTTGTAATGTTGCAGCAGACCAATCTTTGTTATCTGCTTAATTTCTAAAATATTTTGTCGATCTAATTACTTTAATATCTGATAATAGTTGTTACAAGTTGCATCTTAGATAATTTAATTTTCACACGCTTTTTCAACTTGAATTAAATTATTTAAATTTATGTATTCTCCATATAATATATACACACACTGCCCTACCATTAATATCCGGACACCCCTCAATGGATGGGGAAACAGGTCCTATGCCTGCAACACGTCACAGAACCTGCTATAAATATGCAGATTGGGCTTCGAACAGACAATTGCAAAAATGGGCATGCAAGATGACACGTTCAACAGATTTACCTCAACAAATGTTGGCCGCCAATTAACATGGTGTAAGCAGCGCGAATCCTGGACTGTAGGGTAGCGGAAAATAGTCCCATGGACAGACGGGTCAAGGTTCGCACTCTGCCAGTCTGATGGTTGTTCCTGGGTGTGGCGGATGTCAGGGGAAAAGTTCCTTCCTGATTGTATCCTTCCAACAATGAAGTTTGGTGGAGGCAGTGCCATGAAATGGGGCTCCTTTCGTGGTTTGGCTTGGGCCCATTAGTCGTTATGGACAAAACCATGAATGCTGTGCAATACCAGGACAACCTGGACAATTATGCACTTCCAACGTTATGGCAATACTTGTATCAGCAAGACAACGCGCATGCCATACTGCTCGAGTCGTAACACGGTGGCTTGAGCCCAGAGTACTGATTTGAATCCCATCGAGCATCTTTCGGATGAATTGGAACTTCGGGTACATGCACTTCGAGATCGCCCAAAGAACAAGGCCGAGTGGAGGAACAGATCACTTGACATTTATAAAAAGCTGGTTGAGAGTATGCCGGGAAGATGGAAGGCCGTCATAAAAGCAAAAGGATTCAGCACGAAATATTAAATGACAACAATGAAACTCTTTTTTTTTTTTTTTGTCTAAAGGCAGGTGTCCGGATATTAATGGTAGGGCAGTGTACATATATATAGATGAATACTGAAGTCAAAATGAATTAATAGAAAAATATACAAAGCTGGAGCAGCAAAGGACACAAGGTGCCGAGGCTAATAGAAAAAGAAAAGTAAGAAAAAGAAAAGAATGAGATATAAAAATGGAAAAGAAATATAAAAAGAATGATATATATAAAATGAAAAGAATTTTGAGATTCTAAAAGAATTATAAAATTATCTGAAGTTAAAGGCCGAATCAAAAGCGCCAATTAAAAGTAGAAAAGCTGAAAAGTAAAATAAACTATATGATTAGTATGTAATGAAAAAATAAAATAGTGAGCATCAAATTGAGGGTGGGAAGATAATAAAATAACTGAGGGAAAGAAAAAGTTTGATGCAAACTATGGGAGGCTGGTACATAGTTTGAATCAAACTTTTTCTTTCCCTCAGTTATTTTATTATCTTCCCACCCTCAATTTGATGCTCACTATTATTTTTCTCTTCTTACTAATCATACATTTTACATTTCTTTTCAGCTTTTCTACCTTTAATTGGCTCTTTGATTCAGCCTTTAATTTCAGATAATTTTATAATTCTTTTAGGATCTTAAAATTCTTTTTCCTTTTATATCTCATTCTTTTCTTTTTATTACTTTTTCTTCTCCTGTTAGCCTCGGCACCTTGTGTTCTATACTGCTCCACCTTCTTGCATTTTACTATTAATTAATTTTGATTTCAATTTTTATCTATATACATTTCTATCCTGTGTTGCAGCTTTGCGTATTGTAAAATGTAGACAGCAAACTCTTTCTATATACTCTGTAACAATTGTGATACATATGACAACAGAAGCACCCCATCCATGAAGTTTCCTGGACAATGAATCAAGTAAATGGGAAGACTTGATTTTCAAGTGTATGTAAAGTTTAAACTATTCAAGGTTTAAAGACATCGCAATACAATATTGAAAATGCAAGGTTCTTGAATTCTCAATATTGTGTTGCGATGTCAACGGTCGAACAGTGACTTGCCGTTCAGCTCTTACAACGCGCTGCACCCTTCGCTCACCACGAACATCCTCCTTGCGTAATCCTTTAAAAGTTCTGTCGGCGGGAGTTGGTTTAACCCGTTCGACAACATAATTTGTAACCGCGGTTGGCCATAAGAAACCAGAAGACGTGCTGTTTACAATATGAAAACATCCGATGCACGAGCTACCATAATCATGTCCCTTTTAAACTCCGTGATATCTTCACTACGTCTCATAACAGCTGCTTTATCACTTTTACCTGCACTAGTGGATGCAAATTACTAATGCTGTAACGTGCGAAGCTGTTCAGCTTTTTGTACTGCAAGTTATGCGTCATAGTACATTATGGATGTGGGTGGTCACAATTTAGCGATCACTGAGTGTATACATATATATTTTTTTTGTTTTATTTTAGGATACCTTCATAGGATAAGAATAATATTCCGAATTTCTCCTATTTGCACTCTACAGGTACTCAGATTTTTTTTTTTTTTTGTTTACCCATGACAATATGTATGATATGACAACAGAAGTACCCTAATGCCAATAGGAATTCTTCTTACCGTATCTTTTATGGAGTGTCCTTTGTAATTGATAAAAATGTGCAAAGTGATGTGTGCTTTGTACCTCATAGTCTGTGGAAAATTCCATTTGCTATATTTTAAAGATCATTTGAGAATAGCGATCCTACGACTCTCAAGCATTCTTTGAACCCATCTGAAGACGGGGATCGTCAGGGATCTTATCAAGTATCTCATGGTCACATCTCATGGATACAGCTCCTATTTTGTCTTGAAGCGTCTTCAGAAAGTTCGAAAAATACTTCAGAGCCAAGGACTCGCCAATTTTCCAAGTGGCTGACAGAAAGAAAACAGAGGCAAGCATCAACAACAACCAGCTTGTTATTTTGCCTGACGTTCATGTCTCTGCATCGTTTACTGAAGAATGCTATTGGTTATCTCAAAAAATCTTTATATTACTAAAAAAAATCAAAAACTGTAATTTTAATGGGTATACAATGTTATTTTTTCGTTATCTTATTAACTTTTATTCACTAGAAGGCGAAGCAGTCTTCTGTTGTTGCAAATGGCAACAATCCTCAAGAAAGCATATTGCATTTATTTATTAAATGATAAATCTGCAACATACGTGTACAGAAACTTAAAAGCAGAAATTTTCTTGCAATAGAAATAACAGTTTTTTTTAGAATTAGCTGCATACAGAAGGATGTGTACAATTTATATTATATTTGTGAACAAGGTAACCAGAAAGCGTCTTTCGAATCGAATTAGATTCTATGGGTTCTATTCAGGAGTATATTCACACAGATACGCTTTGAGTTGAAGAATCAGAGAAGAATAACTGATTCCTGTCAGTGCTGATCGTATCACAGTGGATATTCTTATTCAGGTTTTTGAACAACATTTGCTGGGAACTGTTTGGTCAGTCAAAGTTACTGAGTTTGGATCCCTGGTGGACAATCTTCTCTACTTCTTGTCGTAGAGTTTATGATTAACAGAACAGAACCACAGCCAGTTTTCACTTACCACATAATTTACATTTTATATGTAAGCAAGAGTATGGTGTTCTTCTATGATTCTTGTATACAATATACGCACTTCACATATTAGAAAGATTATTTCATTTCTCAAAAGAATAATATTTTTTACAAACGTATAGTCATTGCATCAATTCTCCATTTGCTACTGTTTTTTCTCAACTGAGAATTCTGTTATCGGATTAAATTAGCTGCATTTAGTGACTGTCGTGGAATACTCACTTCACACGAACAGTGACCTGGTACAGTTTCAATGCTTCGTGTCCATCCATCATTACCTGTACTGAAATATTTGCCAGTACGTTCAGAATGTAGTTAACACTACTCTTTAACGGTCTTAAGCTTTTGCCTTCTGGCAGGTGGCACAGAAAACTTTGCCAAGGTGATTTCACTGAGAAGCACTAACACAGAAATTCCATTAATCTAAAAGTGCCTGGCCTGATTACAGAAAAAGAAAATCGGTTTTTATTCTTCTTTAAGGAAGAACTACGCGCATTTATGTAATAATACATTTTGGCTTTAAGAATGAGACTGGACAAATCGAACGTTCATGAAAAAAAAATATCCGCGTTTATAGAAAAAAAATAATTTTGCATTCTGGAAATGAAAATTGCTGCTAAAATACGCAAAAGATTTTGAAAAAAAAAAGTTTTTCTTTTAACTGAACGTAATTCAGAGTTTGAAGGAAAAGTTTATATAATGTGTGCAAAAAATTTGGAGCACACTAGTGAAAGTTAGATTATTGAAGATAATCCTCTTTTACAAAATTTCGAGCAAAAGTATTGTAACTCCTGAATTCTTTCGTTTTAATTATTTAAAAAAGATTAATTTTTTTTTCTCTCTGCTGAAAAATTCACCTTAATCCTAATTGAGTAATAATTTATAAAATACATCCGGGTCATTACCATTATAAACCATAACATAAAAAACAAGTTTTTTGGGCTACTTTGTTGAAACGTTGAATAGCGTATCATTCACACCATTATATGCATTACATAACTTAATTATTATCACCATTTTTTGTTCTCAGATGATATTGTCGTTTTGAGATGTAGAGTATGTGACTTGAGTGATAATGACAAGAAGTGACTCATGTCGGTGGAAATCAATGAGGAGAGCAGCCTTTTGGTTAACAAAAAAAAACCTTTACAATTTCTCACTTGGCAGTTTTCTGTTATGTACGAGGGAGGCTAAATACGTTTGCCTCAACTGCCATATAGGTAGTTTTTTTTTTTTTTTTTTTCCCCCAGAACTGCAGCTCGTATCACGTTAAAATTATTATGGTTTTCCTAGTAACAATAAGGAATCCACGAATACACTACTATATAACTTAAAAACAAGAGACTCCAATATTTTATTGAAGATGTAATTTTCTTAAAGACAAGTTGTTACTACAATGAGCAGCACACAATTTGACAATTCTCCAGGAACTCCGCTGGTAAATACTCAGCCAACCCGCTTTCAGAAAAAGGATTCGGGCTGAAGATGACAGGCTAATCCATAGTGTTGAAGCATCAATCAAAAGACTTTTACAACAGGGGTATTAAAGAGAAAAAACGGGGTGCTAGTTACGGAGATTATTTTGAAAAAGATATTGGATAGTCACTTTATTAGGACTATCAGCTAATAGCATGTTGGGCATCAGTTAGCCCACATCTGCTCCTGCACCACTTGATATAGGACAACAAAGTGTGAAAGCGTAAAGAGATTTCTTGGACTACATGACATGTCTGTAGTCCTCACGCGTCCATTTATGCCTTCTTTGCACCAAAGCAGCTATTTTCTGATTGGTGGCCAAGATCATTAGCTTCCTTAAAGGTCTCGTATTCCGATAGTGCGTATAGATGCTTCCATTAAATGCAGACGTTATCTATTCCATTATTTTGCGAATGCTACACTTAATAATCCGCTCCAAGCGACGAGCACCTGTATTTTCGATCGCAAGTGAGTCGGTTCACTGATATTTTACGGAAGTTTTTCTATTCGTTAAAGACATAAATGACACTAATCTTTAAAATCTCGACAAAGTCTATGGTCTCACTGCTGTAACATATACTAAACGCTCACCAAACGATCTTTGGAAGTTCATAAGATCCAGTTCGTTCCCAATGCTGGCGAATTTAGTAAGGAACTCCCATTGAACCAGTCACCAAGCGTAGAGGTCTTGGGGTTTTGACTCCAAAACTTATCTTAAAAATTCACTAGCAGATCAATGGACATCGGTCTAGGGCAGTAGCAGATGAAACTAGACGTGCAGCAGAGGAAAACTCCATAGACATAATCTCTATACAGGAACCGTATGTTTCAAGGCCTCAGACGGGAAACACTTCAAAGATTATGGGCTTCTCTATTCACCATCGAGTCATCCAACCCACCCTGGATGACCCAAAAACCTGTATTGTAGTAATGAATAAAGAGCTGGACATCCTAGTGATCCATGGCCTGTGCACGAAGTATACAACCTATATTCAGGTAACATATGTCTCACTTTCATTTTATCTCATCTCTTTATACTGCTCGCCATCCCATAACTCAACTACCTAGATCACTCAACTACCTAGGCATCATTCAACTACCTAGATCACTCAACTACCTAGGCATCATTCAACTACCTAGATCTCGCACTAGACCCCTTAGGGTCCAGTGCGGTTATCATCCCATCAGATGTAAATGCCAAATCCACCCTCTGGCAGTCGCCAGTTCCGGAGTCCAGAGGTCTTCTGCTTGAGGATCTGATCTCCATTCGGAACATAGCCATTCACAACAAACAAAGTCAATACACCACCTACTACAGCGCTACAGGAAAATCCAACATCGACATCACAGCCGCCACCAATGACCTAAGAAACCTGATTTACGGATGGACCATCATTCCGGATTAGACCCTAAGCGATCATAGAGTGATACGTTTCACATCAGCATGCACACACCTAACCGAGCACCTCATATTGCCCCCACTGGGTTTGTCAGGTTATCGACTAAGGCCGGTGACTCTTCCATACAGAGAGATTTTCCAGACCTACCATCGCTATCCGATAAGAGTGCAGCTGACCTGACGGACCTGTACCAGAGGTCTCTCCAATTAGCTGCATATCGCTCGGCGAAGAAAAAGACCATAAAACCTCAAACTTGTGCCTGGTGGAGCACTGAGTTAACTGTATTAATGAAAGACGCACACAGAGCGCGTAAGGAGTACTAACGTCACAGAAATTGGTCGCCCCAAGACGTTGAACAACAGCTTGCCATCTACCTCGCTAAAAAGAACACCTTTACTAAAGCGGTTGCCAACAGGAAAAGACAAACCTGGATGGATTTCGTCAAGGACTCAGGAAATTCTAACCCATGGGGACTCCTTTATAAAATCTCCAGGGGGAAGACATACACCCCAGATGTCTTTGGCTCGGTACAGCTTCGCAAACAGGAAACCATAACCTGGCACGATTCGATCAGTGTCATAATTGATGAACTTTTTCCCACAGACGATCCAATGGAAGACCAACCTGAACGTGCAGATATCATAAGAAGAAATTCACTCTACATATCAATCTCACCTGATGAACCTTTTACATCCCAACAACTGGAGACAGCAATGAACAGAATCAACCTTGCCATTGATATTATTGAGTATGCATTCACAAAGAGTGTTCAAACTGAAACCAGAGCACCCACTTCTCCTTTTAAACCGCTGCCTTAGAGACTCTCTCTTCCCTGAGCCCTGAAAAGTTGCTCTTCTCCGACTCATTCCGAAGTCTACCAAACCACCAACAGAACCTCGGGCAGTCCGCTCCATTGCTCTCTTACCCAACCTTGGGAAAATTCTGGAACAACTCAGCGATAAAAATTGTAAGCATATTTCAAGACAAAGGACTTATCTCTCCTTCGCCGTATGGATTCACAGAAGGTCGCTCCTCTGACGATGCACTCTCAGAAATAATACTACATCTGGAAACCTCCAAGGCCAAGTACGAACTGGCCGCTTTTATAGACTTTGAGGGGTCCTTTGATCGGGTATGGTGGGGGAGCGCTCTGCTGAATGCCCACCACAACTCTACTGGTTAATCAGGAACTACTTCACCGACAGAACCGTTACAGTACAGGCAAGGCATAGGCAACTAACAGGACCAATTTACAGAGGATGCCCACAGGGCTCCGTATTGGGTCCCCTAATGTGGAACCTGGTTCTTCAGGACTGGTTTTGCCGCAGCTTCGACAGTACCAAGATCATAGCATTCGCAAACGATTTCACCATCATCTTCTCGGGTCGCTCTCGCGAGTTCTTGAGACCACTGCAAACCACGTTCTTGACGACCTTGCCGACTGGACTCAAACCAATAAGCTCCGAATCAATCCAACAAAAACCAATATGATGGTCTTTGGAGTCAACCTCGACCTTCGAAGGCCTCCCCAAGCTAAAATCCAAGGCACGCAGTTACTTCTTGTGACCCAAACCTGAGTCCTAGGGGTCATCATTGACCATAGACTTACTTTCTTCCCTCACCTTCAGAATCTCACCATAAAAGTAACAAACTACTCAGCCTCAATAGTTAGGATCTCCAAGAGTGACTGAGGGCTCTCCAAGCGCACAATACCCCTTTACTACAAGGCGGTATTCCTCCCTATAGGCACGTTCGCTGCAGGGGCGTGGTTTCACCAGGCAATTAAGCGTAAAATTAAAGAAAAGCTGAACTCTGTCCAACGGGGCTTCTCCTGGCCACCCATTGGACTAGTTCTGCAGTCTCCACTCATCTGTGGAGACTGCAGAACAGTCTCCACAGCAGCAACACAAGTCATTGCAAGGGTTCTTCCACCGGACCTCTTTGTAGTTTATAGGGGGACTATGCTAAAGAATACGGAGAAAAATCCCTGCAGCAATTCTAGGCATCCGACTTAACTTAGACACGGACGTGAGAAGAGAGAAGTTGCGCTGCTATAATGAATAGTTCATATATGGCAGACGCGATGGGACACAACCAACAAGGGACTAGTCACGAAAAACTTCATACCGAATGTTACCTATGCAATGGCAAAATCTGTTATGAAATGGTTTACTCTCACGATGGAAACCTCCTATCTAGTCACAGGACATGGGGTCCTCAATGCGAAATTGTTTAAATTTAGACTTTCAGACTCAGAGCTTTGTTTCTGTGGAGCAAAGGAGAACTGGTCCCACATACTCTTCGATTGTGCTATATATAATGAATCCAGAGAAAAGCTGAGGAATAACGTTCAGGGATTCTCCTCAATTGCAGTGTAACAGCTAATTCAAACAGCAAGTAATCTTGCAGCACTCCAGGCCTTTGCAAAAGAAGTTTTTGCTCGAAAGAAGAGGCTTATTCTGGAGGCGAACCCAGTTCTGCCCCAAATCATCAAGTCTGAAGATAAAATTGGACAATAAAATTCGTTTCACCAAGAAGATCTGGACAATACTTAGTGTTTAAGTTTGTTTTTGATGTTAGAGTTCTTGATAGCCACAATTGTTTAAGATATGGATGAGTTGCTAGTGTAAATTTTATCTGAGTACAGTGATGATTCTGAATAATTATAACCTTCCTCCAGTCATACATTTCACAGGTAATCGAAATACTGAACTTCAGAAAAGTTTCCGAATGGACCTAAGCTCTCCACTGGCAATTTTTATGGCAAACTTGCCAATGGAGAATTTACACCCCAGCCCCACACACCTTAAGAGTCCTCCGTACTCTATAGGTTGTCGCACGAAGGGTTATAAAAGTCGACAACTTCCTGCCATTGGAAATGGTGCCCAACATTCAGAATCTAGACGCTGATTACAGGAAGTTTATAGATGACAGAGCCTACAGGAAGTTTATAGATGACAGAGCCTACAGGAAGTTTATAGATGACAGAGCCTACAGGAAGTTTATAGATGACAGAGCCTACAGAAGGTTAATAACCATTGAACAGAAAGGCCTTCAAGCAGTGAGGTCATCAAACCAATGTGGGATAAAGAACAGTGCTAGTGTAATGATTGATGACAATCCAGGTGGTGCCGCGATATTGTGCACAAAGCAGAACTCGATTCCACTGCTGAGCAGTAAATAGTGTGTTGCTCTGATAAATGTATATATTTTTCTAAATAACTGTAAATAACTATTCTTTTGTAATTGCAAGTTAAAGCCGTAATATTACTGCTGTTATGGGTGTTGCGTCAATCACCAACGTAACGTTCATAATATTACTACAGATTGGAATAAAAATATATACTGTTTTAGTATATGGTGCAGGACGTTTTCTTCATCAGTAAAAAGAGAAATATTTTAAAAAACTATTAGAACATTGTATACAGTCCTTTGGACAAGTATATAGCAGCGGAAGTGTACTTAAACTAAGACTCGTTGAGGAAGTTGTTTAGAATAGGTGTGATCAATCCGCAGCATGCGTGCCACTTTTGGCATGGTTGTATAAAAATTATACTACCGATATAAAAAATCTGAATTTCCAACATAATATGTCAGCGACTCAGGCCATATTGCTCCTTTATAATATGTCTGTAAGCTGTGTGTGTGTGCTCCGTGGTTGGTTTGCTGTTTGTTGGACTGAGAAATCCGAGTTTCTGGGAGAAAACACAGGTTTACCTTGCCCGATACCAACTAACCCAGCCACATTATGTAAAAGGTCCATAAAATTGACCACGTCAGTAAAACTGAAGGCTTTTCCACCCGGTGTGGGAAGGACGGGTATTCTGCCAATTGTGGTAACCACCAAGGCCACGCAGAAGTAATTCCAAAGAGAGATACATGAAAATTTGTCCTCGAAAATAAGGGAAGGGGGGTGTTGAACCCACTGTGTGGAGCCAGTGGGTTGCAGACTTTTTTTACACAGGCAATTAAAATTACAGCGATTCACATAAGGAAGAAAGGTATGTCCCAGTTACTCTTTACCTTGCAGACCAGGAGGATTACAATGTCTGTTCCCCTACAGGAGAAACTAAACAGAACTAATGTTTAATTAAATGTCAATGGGTTGTGCTCGTAATAGAAAACGGAGAATAATTTTCCTCTGATTTAAGAATTTGGGCATACAAAAATAAAATTGTGGATCGCAGTAAGCGACCATTCTCTTGTGGTTTTAATAAGTACCTTCACATCATTTTAGTGTTCCTTTACTATCTGCTGTAGGTCACGTGCTGGTTCCGTGCGCGAAACAAAAATAACTGCTTTAAACTCGGTCAAAGGACAATTATACGACAGCCTATTCAGAGTTAAGCTGATTCACGCAAGACTTGATTCCTTGAGAAATCAGAGAAGTGTTGAATGCGGGCGTCATGGGAGCCACAGGCTGAATAAAGAAATGAGTAAGATAATATTAAAGAACCTGACGAAAAGTTTTAGAATGTAAGAGCGGCTATCGGAAAGACCACCGGCTGATGCAGTTAATTCACTGAATTTTCACCCGAGTTTATGCAAATAAAAGAATCCATTGTATTTTCCATTTGTTTCTGCTTAAAATCTCATCTTTTTCAAACATGGTACGAATTGTAACCTGTTAATTTTTCACTTCGTTCATAAAAATGCCGTCCTTCTAAGTGATGATGTCTTTGTTTTGTTTAAAATCGACCCCTGATCTGAATCTTCAAAATTAAATTAAGTCACGAGGATCGGTTTGTCCTTTCGTGTGATTTTGTGGTCAGCAGAATTTAAACTGCCCACTTAATGCAATGCCCTAATGCTCAGAGCACAGGGAACGTTGCCTGCACAACAAGTTTTCCTGGTACTGCACTACCTTTAAACAAATGGCGTCGCCAAATGGTTAAATCTGGCCATTTATTTAAAAGATTCGGCACCATTACAACAGGCCATATCAGGACTTATTGATTCCTTATCAAATAGCAGGCAGTCTAACTTTATACGTTTTTCTTTTTATCAGGACGGTTGTGTGGTAAGAGGAAGAACAGAAGCGTTGTTCTTCTTAGGGGGAGTGAAATGCGCTACGTTTGCAATACTGCATTCACGATGTGCTGCCGATTCAAACCTGTGTAATTTCGACCACACTAGAGTTGACATTGGACCAAAACTACCACCTATGAGGTGTGGACTAAGTATTAATGGCGTCAGCCATTTTTAATTATAATTTTTAAGTTCACTAACCTTATCCTATTTCAACATTTCCCTTCCTTGCGTTATTTCTCCATCTTAGAGTTGTTTTCTGGAGTATGCCTGCCACATCTTTTATTCCCAGTTGTCTTAATCAATTTCTTTTATAACTTCTTAATTAACGCCCGCTTCCTTCTTATATTTTCACTCTCTCATTTTCTCTTATCGAAATAATATTTTATTCTCTCTGTTAAAAATAGCTTTTGATCGCTATTTTTCGATCGCAAATCGCCATGCCCCTAAACAAAGTTGAAACAAAAGATTACTTATAATCGCCTTAGACGCTATGGGTAGAATGCAATCTTGCGCAGATAGCAAGGGAGCAAAGGATCACTGCAAAACTTAAGTATACCTTGAGGGAAGGTAGAAACAAGAAATACGATTGATGACAAGGGAAGAGAAATCCTTATTGCACAGTTGATCTATCATTACTGTTTGGATTTCTCTGTTGAATCAGGTACACTTTCAAACAAATTAATTTCTTTAAATATACGCAAATGATCGAACTTAGAAAAGTCAGAACCGGAAGAATAAGAATAAAAAAATCAAACTTCGAGCTTAATAAATAATAATGAACTTATTTAAGTTCCAAGCTTAAATATTTGTCTTTCTTACAAGCAGATTGCACAGAGTTCTTTTTCTGTTAGATATTATGCATGGAAATAAGGGGAAACGTTTATCTTTTAGCTTGTGTAAATGTATGAAATTGTGTTATAGATAAAGATACGGTCGTGTCTTGTTATCGAGCTACTGGAGGCACTATAAATGCGTAAAAAGAATACCGGCAATATTTTAAACAAAATTTGAACACACGAAAGCGCAATCTAAACCATAATTCCAGCCACGAAGGACATTAAATAAATATAAATTGAACTATGCGCTCTTCGATCTGGCAGGGATTCTATCCTTCTGATATAGAGTAGCCTATTAAATTTTAGTATACATATGTGCTTTTTAAGTTCAATAAATCTGATAGGTCATGTGTTGAACTTTTTGAAATAATGCTAGGGATTAGTGAGGAATGGAAACCGTGGTCAGAAAGAACCCTTGTATCCTTTTGCATGTAGAAATCATTAGAAACTAAAAATCCCATTATCGGATATTAATCTTTCTAAACAACATTTATTCTTTTTTTGTAGGGACTTGGTTCTCAAAAAAATAAAAAAAATAAAATCGATTAGGCGAAGCCATTCCATGAAATAAGCCTCAGATAATCTCCTTAAGAGCAAATCTAACAAAATTAAAAATCGTGTGAAAACCTCAAATGAAATCGCACTAGGCAGGAATGAATAAAATCCTAATTTCAAATGCCAATGAAACCGTAATAAAATTCGATTAAAATTTTTGCTAAGGAAAGTATAAATCCATAACTACCCCACAACCAACTGCTAAAAGAAAAAGAAGAAAAAAAAGAAATAACGATCGTTTTGATGTGAATCGCGTCTTCGGTGGAAAGCCAAGGAATGATTTAGATTTCAAATGGGAAAATGCAAGCCTTCCCACCCAATTTCAAAAAAACAGCCGTGTTCTAAGTTCTTCGTTTACACTTCAACTCTAATAATAAAAAATACCTTTAAAAGATTGAGCCTAGAATACTGGATATTAAGATGGCTAAACAGGATTGTTGTAAACCGATTCATAATATTTATCAGTGGAGCAATATTTTAGCCACTTTAAAAATACTCCATAACTCCAAGTAATTGCCACGCGCTTCATTGATTCTCCTTGTTGTGCTAGGAGTATATTAAGCGCTTAATATACACATTAGGTGTATATTAAGCGCCAAAGCAACTTCGGCTATGAGGCTTCAGTATATTGTGTCTGCAAGCGCTTGCATTCTCCGGTCACTATTTTCTAGACGAAAAATTGAGTACCCTGGAGAAAAGAAATCATGCAATCTTTGACTGAGACTAACTAAATCAACCACATTGCGAAAAAGGGCCAATAACAATTCCTTGCGTCATTTGATGGATTCCAATGCTGGCCTTTTCCACCCAGTGTAGGAGGACGGTGAGTATAACCACTTTATTATATCGTGAAATGTCATTTCGATAGATCAAAATGCATGCAAGGGTAAAAGCTTCTGATGTTTTATCTAGTCATACATATTTAATCTTTTTAATATCATCCAAAACTTAGTCGCTATTTAGTTTGGAAAAGTGACTTCTGTAATGAGCAAACCTTATGGTGTTAATAATTACTGACTTCTTTTTTCCAGTGTCACGAGCAACCATCCCGGAAGGGTCTAACCTCTACATCCAGAGCGGCAGCACCATCAATTTGACTTGCATCATCACAGAAAGCACCTCACCACCAGTTTACGTATTTTGGTACCACGATGACCGAATGATCAATTACGACTCAACCAGAGGGGGTATTCGTGTAACAACGGAAAAGGGCCCTACAACAGTCAGTCGGTTACAGATTCATAATGCTAAGCCCACAGATTCTGGAAACTATTCTTGTATTCCTTCCTACGCTGATCCGGCTAACATCACTGTCCATGTACTAAACGGTAGGTAATGAAATTCCTCAACATGTAAATAATCGTGTTTTAGGATTCGGATTTATTTAAGTTTAGGATTTACCTTTAGGGTTTTACATACCGTTACCTGATGATTACAAAGTTCATTAGGCAATGATTTGCCGATCCCTTGATATCCAAAAATATATTTTCATGCAAACACTCAAATCTCGTCACTTGATTTAAGTATTTCATTTGTATTCTTCGTTAAGAGATTCATTTTCTTCAAATGTTGATCTTCTTAGGATGGACTTCACAGTTCCGAGAATGTTGAGCAAGAATTTTTTTGGAGAGTTTCACTAATAGAATAATTGACACACGACATCTTTAATAAAAACGTCATGAGATATTTATCACAACATTTTTTGACTCACCGAAAAGCTTATCTGAGCTGTCAGGTTACAACAGACTCAACTGGAGAAGTTCCTTTTCTGTTGACTTATACTGTAGAACATAAACGTATTTATAAGCAAGCACAGTGTTTGACTTTCTACTAACATCTTTGCCTGAGATTGGATAAGTACATTCCCGGTTAAAGAGAAATCCTTCCCGTCTACGGGAGAACTCGCCCAAAGAGGATCAAACTGCGAAAACCCCTATACTTCACAGAGGACCGAAAGGGTGGTAATTTGAAGAAAATCATGCCTGGCTTTCGTATAGTAGATGGGACAGCACAGCCGCCCCATCTAGTGGTAACATTAAAATTGCACCCATGGATGTTTGTGGTCTAACTTGTTTTTAATACTCCAGTTTCTTGAGTACCCTCGTGGCTAGCGCAGTGACCAAGCCCGCTGTTCTTTAGAACCGTGTGGAAAAGGTCCTTCCACTGATAATGAAACTTCCTAGACAGGAAGTTTCATTATCTTCTTTAATAAATGATGACCTAAGAGTTTATTGACGATAACCTAAGACTTTATTGGCTGTTCTTTGAGTATTAAGTTGAGTAAAACGAGTCCTGCATCCAAAAGAAATTTTGATAACTAGTTTGATTGCTACAGAGAATTTCGAAACATTCCTACATATTTATAGGAATGTTTCTAAACTCTAAAACTGGTAGCGAAAAACTAAAAAGGACTGAGTCTTTTATATTTTCTTCTGGAGCATTACTTTTTAGGCCATCCTTGTGGTGTTAAGCTTGGCAAAATGAAAAAAAAAAAAAAGAAATCCCTTATCTCAATAAACGGCCCAAAATATGATGCATATTTGTATGAAGGAATTTTTATTAATGGGCATCTGTAAGTTCAACCGTGCACATAATACTTTAGCAATAATTTTCTTAAAGACAGTAAGTTTTTATACATTTCTATCCATCCAGTTCCAGTATTTCGTTTACAGACAAAGCAGGTTTATAAAAAAGGGGTTTTTTTCTCTAGGACTTCATCAATACAATCAACTGAATACAATTGGAATGCTTCAAAGAACCAGCTACTTTTTTATGTCTGGTATGTAATCACTCTAAGATGTCCGTAAAAGCTGGTGCTTTCTGATTGAAGTAAACAGAAGTGGTTCATCCTTTTTCCTAGACAGTAAAGAATTTGGTTGGCATGAACGTTAAGGAAGTCTGCGAAGTATGGTCAGTAAGAGAAACTTGTAGACAGACTTCAGATTGGCAGCATAAATGGAAGGTTAAGCTGTGATTCATTTCAAGTGATAAAGAGGTACCAGAAATTAACTAAGACAGTCCTAAAATCGTCTTAGATCGTAAGGTGTTATTCAACAGTTACAGAAGAAAGAGTTTGCTTCGATTCACTCATGGAACTTTTATTACTTCTGGCTCAATGATCAAGTACCACTCCTGTGCTATCTCATCTGTTAACTTAAAAATGATAAAGAGATAAGAGAAATTAACTATATAACGGATTCGTACTTAATACAACTTCATCACAAGGATA
The DNA here is from genome assembly GCF_048544385.1 of Mastigoproctus giganteus. Taxonomy (NCBI): domain Eukaryota; kingdom Metazoa; phylum Arthropoda; class Arachnida; order Uropygi; family Thelyphonidae; genus Mastigoproctus; species Mastigoproctus giganteus. The sequence goes on along the minus strand of NC_143581.1, from coordinate 149,571,594 downwards.
ACTTAATTTCAGTAGAGATGCAGATTTGCCATTTGTGTTTTAGATTAGTGTATTAATGGTGCAGGCCTGCCACTATAATAAACAAAAGGCTTTTTTATTTATTAATTTTTATTTAAAAAAATTCATTTATTTTAAAAATTATATCTTAAAATTATTTCAAATATAGTTTAAATATTTTTATGCATTTTAAAATTATACATTTTGTTGAATTTATAATTTTAAAATGTAAAATATTTCAAATTACAACTTGCAGTTTAGTTTATATATATCTCTGTATTTTTTCATAGTCCATATCGGTGTCTCATGCTTCTTTCTTTTTTTCTTTTCTTGTTACTAGGGGAAAAACCTGCAGCCATGCAGCACGGTCGCCAGACAAGTCTCTCCTCACAACTGATTCCACCAAATGTGCTTCTTACCGCACTAGTGGTCATCTACAGCCACTTTGACATTGTAGTTCGCAGGTAACCGTGCCTTGAGGTCGGCCGACAGCGTCGGGACTAAGGTCAAGGGTGACGAGTGCTCACTTTAGTAAATGGACCATTTAGCACGAAGTGGACAATATAAGAGAAAAAATAAATAAATAAACCATGAGAAGACGGACTTATATATCGTGTGAATAGCTTAACTACGAAAGTTACTTCACCTGCTGAGGTAACCAATATTTCTTTCTGTGCTGGTGTCTTGTGCAGTGCGGGAAAAAAAAAATTAAGACAAAATGGACGCAAACTTGAAAGTCACTTAGGATCGGCTCAACTAAAACCCTCGTGAATCAAACTGCAACAACCAACCAAACAGAGAAATGGCATAAACTTCTTTTCTAGGGCCAGTGTAAGAATAATAATGAATTCTTCCACGGTGTAGATATTGTGAAGAAATTATGAAGATAATTTTTGGAAACGCAAAAAAAGAAAGGGTAAGATGATGAGGCAAGTACATTTCCCCCCTGGCGACTGGGTCAGTGATATAAGACAACACATTCCCATGTTGAAGAGGAACGGAGAGAAGAGAGCAGGTGGTGATAACATGACGAGAAACCGATCGATAAACCAATGGAGTTCTAGTCATCACTCCGGACAGTGCACTCACAAATCCCCCCCCTCCCCTCCGGCTATCAGCTACGGTTGTCTCTGTACGTGTGTGTGAGTGAGTGAGTGCTTGCGCGTGTGTATGTGTACTCAGTGTAAAAGTCTCAAGTGCGATGCTGCTTGGATTATTTCATTTTGCTTCATAACTCCTTTAAACAGCATTGAACGTTATATCCGATGTCTCGTAGTAAAAATGGACATGAGCCATCGATTGTGTAAAACTATTACGTATTCACCAGGTATCCCTCAGTAGAATTCTGGCATTTCTGTTAATTTTGGTAATGTTTGTTGCAGTAACTAGGAACATTCGAAGTACTGAATATTCTCTCCGAAAAAAAACTTGTTTGAGAAATTAATTAAATATCTATCGTTTGTTACTTAAATCCTAAAAATCCCTACCGATCATGAAGGATTATCTCGCTAAAAATTACGTATGTAGCACTTCGAGAAAATAACATTACAAGCAATTTCATGGTTGAGGAAATGCTTATCATCAGCAGAGAGACTCAATACTTGACAGATTCCATCTATCTACTATCATTCGTTAATTCAAAAAAGCAGAGGTTCGCTTACTCGATTTGATTTAGTTTGGTTTTCATTACAAAAAAGGGCAATTCTGCACACATGTTTATGTGTATGAGGGGAAACTAACAGTCTGTCTTCCTCCCATACCTCACCCATGTTGGTTTCCTATACGTACATCTCTTATTATTCTTGTAGACAACCCCCGCCCCTTAAAGTTTAACAAACTAATCTCCCTGAGGACCAGAAAGTCCTTATATCTTACCGTCCATATTAGCACATGCCCATTACATCACTAATTGCTGTTCATCCCTCTTTCTCTAACCATAAACATTGTTTTTCTACAGTGATTGTAGAAAAGTTTCATTATATTTCAATTTGGTAGTGTTTATAAGACAAAGGTTTTCCTGTTGATAGACAAACGAATATTATGCAAAGATTTACAGAGCTTCATCTTCCAATTTGCCTAAGGAGGAAGGACGATGGGTATGAATTTGATATTCTGTCGATTTTCACGCAGTTAACTAATATTTTGAATTATCCATTTTGCGAATTCTTAGTCATCCCAGTAACAGCTACTGAAGTAATATTTTTATTATGCGATTTAAACCTATTCCGAGATTTTATTTCCCATTTTCAATGTAAAGTTTTATTATTATCTAATAATTTTAACAATTAAAGAAACTTTCACTCTTCTAAAGGGTGTTCGTATTACAAAAAATGTGCTTCGTGTAGCTCTTTTCCCACCTTTCTTCTTCTTCTTCTACAGTTTCTGTAATGACAGGTTTCTAACCACTCCCCGACATTCTGCGATTGTTATGGTGTATCGATTTCTTCAGTTTCTTTTGTATCGAACTCAGATGGTAAGGTTGATGTTCATACCCTCCTTTTTTGCACTCTGTTTTGGTTCAGACAACGATCTGTAATGACGAAGACCGTTTCCAGTAAACTTGCATTACCACAGAATTTCTTTCCGCCATATCCAAGTTTATTTTTAACTTCGCTTGTTACAAAGTCTGCACTTTCGAAATCCAAGCTCTGATGCGTTTTTGCTTTAAGATTTTCTTTCTATTGCACTTTATCTTAAACCAGTACTCTTTCAGTCTAACCAACTTGTATTCCTCTGATTTTCAGTTTTACTTGGATTACAGCAATTTTATTTCTAGTCTTATCCCATGCACCAGTCAGTCTTATAAAATCCTTTGTTTTCGAAATATTAAATCAATGATCTTACAGCTCATTAGTCCACTTTGTCACTGGTTAATACACAAACAGATCTCTAAAGTCTTTTATTATCTCATGCTTTGCTGTTTTTCTCTTTGGTCTAACTCCACTAATAATACACGGATCTAATCAAAAATAGATTCTCAAAATTTTTTTATTAATAGATTAGCTGGTTATTATAAAGTATTTTGTTTCATTAATGGTGTCAACAAAATAAGCTTGACTTACGCAGGTCCAAATCAGGAAGTTTCAATCATAATACTATTTATTTACATTCATTTTCTATTGCCGTGTTCCTATATCACCAAAACAATATTTTGAGAATTATAAAACAGGAAGTCACTCAGATATTTGTTCCTAATAAAATACAGTATTGCTCAGAAGCAGAGCAACTGATACCGTTCAGTTTCCTCAAATGCTGCCAGGTTACTTCGAGGCACAATTAATTTTATTCAATACGTTTTTAGAAATCGTAATACAAATACTAAAATCATGAAATAAAAGCAAATTTCTTTTAGACTGCTGCAGATGATATTAAGTTAAGCTGTACGCTTATCGATCAACAGCAAAAGATTTTAATAATAAAATCCTTTAAAAATGAAGCGAATTTTGTTACAAATTGCAAGTAAAATTTAATAAACTAATCAGGATCTTCGGTATCAGGGGAAAATCACCCATAATGTTGCTTACAAGTGCTTAATTTAACTGATAGGTAGCTTTCGAAGCATGCGTAACTCAAAATTAAAGCTTTCCAAAGATGATAGCGCGTCATCCCTAAGGGTTATGCCAATTGTGGCATCAGCTAGCTTTGTTTTCAGTGTATACCACTGATTTAATTGGTTGATTAAAATAGCGTTACCGAATGATGCATTAAAATTGGTGCATACCGAAGACCAAATGACGTAATACAGCAGTTTTTGAATAAAATTAATGATAATACTGGCTCCAGATTTTTTTTGAGCTATTCCGCTTCCACAGTTTCATTAATTCCCAATTATTTTCGATATTCAAAGGCTTCTTGTGGACGCGCAGATACCATACTCATATATCTTTGTAAGTAATAGATTGTAATAAAATAGAGGTGAAAATTAACAAGAAGATAATTAAATTTTATTATAGGTATCTGCTTGCATAATTCGTCAATCATAAAACTATATTAAACTGCATGTGAAATCCACGAAACTGTGGACACATTTTGAATCGCACTTTATGTTACCGAGTTTGAGTTATTTGAAATACATTCCGCACAATAAAGTGGTATTTGTGATAAATTTTTGCGTGGAGAAATATAACACAAATGAAGCCTTCATATATAGCTGATGGAGACAGTTTGAACGATGCATAAGTGTTAGAAATGAAAATCCTATTTGGAAAAATCGTTAGCTAATTGCAAACAAGCAAATTTGTTGAGAGATTTAAGAGCTGAACTGAGTCTTAAAAGCTAACTGGAGTTTTGCGATTGTCCTGTTCAAACTTCAATAATCAAAATTATCATTAATGTAAGACCTCCCTAACAGCGATATTCTTAATTCATGTCATAAATTTTAGCTCCGATTATAGCTCTCAGACAAAGAATTTTAAGCAGTGCAGTGTGAAATACACAATATGTAGAATTTGCTACATATGAAGAAAAACCATAGAGATGATGTTAGCAAACCGCAATGGTTGTAATCCTTATGGATTATTATAAATAGTCAACGCAGTGATTGTAACTCTGATAAATTAGAGAAATGGTCAACGGATTCCTTAATAATCCGATCAAAATAATCTGTTTTTCTCTAGGCAACGGAGGCCATTATGTGTCTTCATCACGTGTTCTAAAGCCATATGGTCTATTCTCTGGAATTCACCTGAATCCGGTTAACTGAAATAGGCCAAATTCGTATGTTCACCATTTTATCATGGTCCTCATTCGAGAAGTCTGTGCAATTCTAAATTTGAGAGTTTTCATTGAAATACGTCGAGGGTATATCCGAGAGCATCCCACACACACTACTTTAGATTATTCCTATGATGCCTTCGATGGCTGGTCTTTAGTCGTATAGCTACTTGGTTTCGATGTTGGTTTCTTTTCAACGATGACACATGATCTCTGAGGTTTTCAGTTTCTCATAAGCATCAGTTTGTCAAATGGATCGTACTGTAAAGTGCCAAAAAAACCTATACCGAAGTATTTTACCATGGTATATCTATGCGTGATTGCGCATTAAATATGTTCGAAATATATTTGTATAAATAATGATCCAGAATGATAAAATGTAATGTTTCATTATACAAGAATTCAATTGCTTTCGTGCTAAATAATTGAATATTTCTTACAAGCTGTACTTTGAAGCACTGTTGTGTCAGAGCTATAAGGAACGATTTCAAGATAATGGGTCGGAAATTTGTAAGAATACATTTTATTTTTCTTCATATTTTTGGGGCCTGTAAGAAGCTTAAAATTCAGAATACAGATACAGTCTAAGAAATCAGAAATTCACTCAGAATCTGAATTGCAGCATGTCCTGTAATATACGTGCAATATATTTAACACTTCGTACTCTCATAGTATTCGAGAGAATTCACTGTCTGTTTATTACATTAACGTACTATTTATAAAAAAATGAGAAGCAAAAATCAATCTGTTATATGTGGTACGATTTTGATTTAAGATTTTGTTGATTTACTAATTCTTTGGTTCTTTTCTGCTCATTTTTGTTATCCCTCACTTCTATATTTCTTTATTCGAATCAGCACCACTGCCAATTCGGTTGAAATCTCAACTAACTGCTTTATGACTAGAAAATACATCGTCAAAAAACAGGATTATCCTTCCTAAGCATTTCTTTCTTTCTATGCGAATTAACAGGCAGTCGCAATCAGTTCCACGATCCATACAATCAAAATCACGTTCACATCATAAAATGTGATTTTGTTAAAAATAAACTGCAGCGTTGCGTAAATTTACCATTATATTTATAACTATGGACGATTCCATATTTTAGAAGTGATCTTACATGAAATAATTGTTTCTTTGTTGTTATTAAAATGATTCTTCATCATCTGAATTTGTCATGTAAAAATAAATCGAAAAATATGTAATTGCAGCCATAAACTTCCACTGTGGTTCACGTAATAATGTGCTGCCACTTCACTCTTCAGCTTTGCTTTAACCGAAACAAATATTCAGTACTTCGAATGTTACTGTGAAAGTTAGCTGGACTTTTTAAGTATGTGCGTCAAGAAAATGTTTCTTTGTTTGTCACATCGTGGTTACGGCTGTGTCAATCAACATTACTTTGTGATAAGGAATATAAACAATTAATAAATAAATATTAGAAGAAAATAAAGCTATGTTTGCACATTATATGGCTCTCGAAACTATAAATAATTCGATGTTTCCCGATATACATTTTGTTATTTCTGTTATTTCCTCACAGTTCAAAACACGTTCAAATAAATTACATTATACAGCTGCCCAGGAAGCAAATTCCATTGGAATGGGTGAAATTGGTGAAATTTTTTTCCTGACGTCATCAACAATGTCACGCCACAATATTTCTATCGCTTGCGCATGCGCAGTATGAGGATATGACCAAAATTACGTTAAAGGCATTTTATTAGTAGTTGGAAATCCTTTCTGTAACACATAGAGTATGTGTAATTATGATAAATGAGTAGGTGTTGAAACGTTCCTGAATTCACGTGTCCGGTTTTCTCTTTTTTTTTTTTTTTAACTGACTGAATGTGCGTACTTTAGATAACTTCTATAAAAGTGTCCTTGAACAGAAATGTTTATATCGATTATCAGTTGCTGGATGGAAGAAATTCCATTTTATTTAGTGTCTTCTTGGCAGCACCATGCACTACTCTTTGAAACAACCTCTCAGCCACAGTTTCACTCCCGAAAGGGACACATCGCACGATATACATCTCCGTTAAGTTAACATAGATAAACAAGGTCAAAATACAATTTTGATTGTAATGTCGTATGGATTGCTTAAATACATTTTAGTAACACTTCAACTTCAAGAAGTTTCAACCATTCGTTTTTAACAATAAAACAAATTCGGGATAAGGAATGTCATGAGAGTCTTCGCGGAGTTTGGTAGTACCTCATTCGCTCAGATTACAGATGGTGCGCAACTGGAAGATATTTAAGGTGGCAGAAAGTAAAAATTAATTGATGTGATGAAGGTAAATAATCTAACTAATTCAAGCGGCGAATGCAATTAATATAATTAATTTGCGTCAAAGAATGCCGCGAAGAACATCTGCAAGAACTTAGCAATCCTAAACGATATTGAGTTATTATGATAGACTTTGAGAAAGGTGGCCTTGAACTTCAGTCAGCTGTTTAATAAATATAAAAAGCCCTCCAGCACACAAGTGAAACCAAAAAGAATAGTCCTCATTCATCATTTTGTTCTTCCATCCGAATACTAAATTCAAAATATTAAGGATTCAATATGCTTTCCTTCCTATGATCACGTGTTTCACATAATCCTTAAGACGTGCTTCCTTTTCTTTTTCGTTATATACACCAGAATTCGTAGCATTGGCAAGAGAAAGTTGTATTAATGAATTTGGATGGCAGCAAACTGCATATGGCACAGCGGCCAACCAAGTTTCGTTTTTCACATTTCTGTGAATAAAATATTTCTGTCTATCGAATTCCGCGAATGAGGTCTATCGTGTCTCTCCTTGAAATCATTTGATTTCTACAACGAGCCCTGGACATAAAAAGGCAGGGGGTGGGAAGAGATCGCTGCTGGCTTGATGTGTCGTATAAAAATCCTAAGCCAACCCAACTATACCTTATATTTGAAAAGAAATCTAGGTCACTTTCCTCCGGGGGATTGCTTTATGTAGAAAATACGATTAACGTCAAGGGCACCGTAACGGCGGATATGATTGGTTCTATTTGATTTTGAAAGTAAATCGGGGAAAAAAATGTTGAAAGACTTTCCACTTCAGAGTATTTCTTTTGGAATTTTCAACTTTTTTCGTTTTCAAATTTTAATATCGAAGCATTTTTCACGATTATTAAAGAAAAGAACCATTCTTCGCTTTTGCGATTTGATTCATTTCATGCATCCAGAGTTATATATGGAAAAGAATATGTACGCCATATATTAATTCCAGGGTTCTTTATGCAAGAGATTAAAAATAGGGAAGATATATATGTGCACTTCCATTTTTAGATTCATATTTTATGCCATCATTTATCATTTCCTAACCTCCATCGTAGACTTGGCAGTAAGCGACTACTTTTACTGGTCCTCCATATCACCTATCTTCCTACTATAAAATGCCAGAAAAGAAACAAAATATTTGCATACATTTTCATTTTCGAAGATTAAACATAAGAAATTTAACTTATATTCTCGTATTTCCCCTCAACTTTACAAGTCAACTAGTAAATTCTAAAAAGGTGTATAGTTTTCGAAGACCATCGAAATCATTTCTTTCATTTCCAATATGGTAACTTTAATCTGTTCAGGTTCATTTAATTTTCGAATCTACTACTAATGAAATATTCATTTTTATAACAGTGGTTTTATAAACTTTGATAAAGTATTAAATAAGAATAGGAATGAAGAGAAATATTTACAGTATTTTTTCTATTAAAAGATGCATCAATATTTTGAACTTCAAATTTGAGGGAAAATACTTCATATGTACAGTTTCACTCAGTACTTGCGCGTGCGTATAAGCAGTACTGTCAAACAAATTGAGCGCTCCGTATATGGCAGATTCAGTTGGTTTAAAACCAGTTTTGTTTGGTGTGTATAATACACCATGAGCAACAAAATGAGCTCGTGGTATCTTCAATCTTTAATTGTAAGGTTTTCAGATTCCCTTCCATCACTTAATTTTACTTCATCCTCTCCCTAATCTCCTCCCCAGCTCCATGCATGCCTGATCAACCGTTCTCATTGTCCAAATATGCAGATATCAGCACGCAGAGTTATAATGCAATCGTAATTTGTCCATGACGGATTCATCGATGTATTCTGAAATTAAGTGCAGGAGCTGACTGCGGAAAATGGATCCCAAAAAATATTTCAACTTTCGAACAATAAACAACGGGTTAATATTAGGCGCCCTTTTCATTTTTACAGTTCAAAAATATGGTAATTTCTCATACATCACGATTTTTGACTTCTAACCTTTTACCTAGCTATTGTGTTCCATTAAACAGGAAAAGGTGGATTGCACACATGACAGTTGGTCAGCTGGTTTGGACGCTTGCACTTCAGATATGAGGTAGGCTTTACGAGTGGAATTAATGTAGCGTGTGCTAGCTCTACGACGTAATCGCATCTTAAAATAGATACCTAACGAGCACGATGGAAAGATTAAATACCTAAGGACATTATCCCTCTTCCCCTTGCTCACATCCGTGGCATGGACAGAATAAGAGAGAAACTCATTTTTATTAATTGTCTTATACGAATAAATACCTGTATACACAGTTAAAAGTTTTATTCCACAGTGTGTCAGTGTACAGACAAATGGGAGATAATCATTTCATGGTCAAATTGTCGATTCTCAAAACACCGACGGGTTCAAATAATGCCAATGGATGAAAACATCGAAGGGTCGTAATGCCACAGTAGATGCCGACAGTCTATAACAAGTAATGAATTCAATCCTGCATAAGAACTGCGACAGAGTACACGTGAAGGCTTTTATTATATTTGTACATAATCGTCTTCTACGTAGGATAATTACCTCTTCAAGGTATCAAATGGCATTAAACTCCATAAAGTGTCATAACCACTTGGGCTCTAGGCTGCAGTCCTGCTAGGGAGGGGGGATAAAGTGAATCTGCATGGTGATTGTCGATCCCGGCTCTTTCATAAGCAAAGTTCAACCTCAAGTTGTTGAACTCTGAAGATTTTGGATGAACTGTTTATGAACTGGAATCATTGATTATAGTACCACCGAAAGAGGATTGGGGATCTTTCTTGGTCCGGTGGATCCCATAATGACAGTTTCATAGGTATGGGAGAATAGCTGTAAGAATGCAGGTGATAAGTTTGCCTGACGATATCCTACGGTCTCTTAATACTGGTGGTTTGTTTAGATTTTTCAAGGACAGCGTCAAGAGCATTTCTAAACGACATTATAAAACTGTTTAATTCTTTTCAGGATAGAACTCAATCAAAATAACGATTTTAAAATGTTTATAAATCATAACAAAACAAAATAAAAATGTATTTTTTATTTTATAGACCAATACTAAATTGTAATTGCTTCAGCAGAGTCTATTCACTTGGCGGATTCAATGAAGCTTTTAGTCTACATGGTTATAACAAAACGCTAGAATAATGATAATATAATTGAGGGTTTACTGCCCTCGCGGGTGGCACAATATTCCCTCCCCATACCATGTGGAAAACGCATGGGTTCCAATCTCTTCACGAATTTTTACGGTACGTTTTCACAACGTGGCTGAGTAAATTACTCTCAGGTAAAATTCGCATGATTTTATCGACCAAAAGCTCGGATTTTTCGTCCAGTTGAAACAAATCGACAACAGATTACAGGCACAATATTCTCACACCTCATGACCTTAGTTGCTTTGGCGTTTGAAACAAGATTAGAGGATTTATTGTAATTTGAAGATGATAGCAGCATTCCTACTGCAGAGAAAGATCAACACCAAGCACTTACCAGTAGAGCAATACTTATCGATCTGTATAATGTGAATATCGGAGAAAACGATCACCTCAAGTGAGAGATGAAAAAGATCAGAGCGTGATGGTCTGGGACTAGAAAATAATGCTCTTTCACCGTGGTCGAGGCGAAGAGTTTGGTAAAGTCCAAAGCGGAATTGGACAGTTGTTTTTTGACAATGAAGAAAGCGCGAGTGATTGAGAATAATTTTCGCTTTCTGGAAGATGCGGAAAAAGTCCGCTTCCTTTTAACTATTATAAAAATGATACTAACAGCTTGTTCAAGATCATTAATAACACCACTGAAGTTAGCTGCAACTGTTATTGTCTCAATTAATGCGAATGTCACGATATTTTCTTCCAGCAAATGCGAGGAAAGGTTTGATAATGAAGAGCTCCTCATCTTTTAATTGCAAACATTTACTCTCCATAACCAGGTGATTCGTCCACTGGATGGTTATCCATAACGTGAACGGGAAAGCCAGGGAGGACATAAGATCTGTTTACTGTTGATGATTAATCCTTCAATATACTTCGAAGAGCCGATTCATCTGAGAGTAAGTAACTGTAATTATGGATATGGACACTAACATAGCATTAACTGTCTCGTTGTGAAGGGTTTGGAGACGGTTATAAACAGCTCAGTGTGCTGAACAGCAATATCTTAAAGAAAAGAACCCAGTACTTACAAAGAATGCATTCTTTTACATCAATCTAAATATTCCACCTTATTTCTTGATTCGCTGATGTTTGAAACTAATGGAAAACACCACAAATAGACAGATTTGGATCAGAAACTTGCTCATAGCGCTATTCCCATTTGCGAGAAGTAAAAAAAAACGACTTTTACTTAAAGTAATGTTATAGATGCGGGTAATGGACTGTGACTTATAGAAAAAGTCATCTAATGAACCAGCTGCTGTTGTTCAAACAGATAGGAGGCCTCTGATATTTCCCCAAACTCATTTATCTAGCGTGGTTTAGATAATGGCTAACTGTACTGAGACAGCGAACATGATTCATGTAATGCGATTTGTTCATTGCATCTACAGAATACACCTCACTGCAGCAAAACGGCCTAAGAAGGAATAAAGCCGAATCCTTGTTCACCTTTCTGTCGAATCTTCGATAATTTGCTTTCCAGCTCCTGAGGCTTTTTGTTTATCTAATGGAAGAAAATAAAAACCTTTTATCTGAGTATCATCCGTACGGAATTGTTCCGAGCTGCCTCTTAAGAGAATCAGATGTGTACAACAGGTATTGGTTTCCGTTGTTAAGTGAATTGGAGCCATGCAGCCGGCAGACACTTGGTATTTCATCCCGATATGCGCATTGTTATTGGCTGCTGTACTTATACCGAAGCACTCGCGAGGAAATCACGTGCGCGTAATAATACTATGTGCAGCATTGAACCTGCTCTTAGTACTAGAGGGCCTCCTTCTGTTATCCAGGAAAAATCAAGAATAACTCGGATATTTCATTGAAAATATCCAGTACGCCGAAGAGAGGAAAATTCACAATCAACCCTTGAGAGATGTCAAACATCCTTCTTGCAGATGTTTCGTTTTCTGGCTTTTTTTTGGATTACAGTTGTTTTCTACCCTCGCGGGTTGCACAGTGGTTGTAATTATAAGGGTAGTGGTTATTTTTATTATAATACACTACACGTTATAAATTCTTTAATGGAATCAACCCTTTCTCGTATACCACCATCGGTGGGATCACAAAAAAAGATTTCAGTGAGACATGTGGCTAATAAATTTACAGCAGCAACTGGTTGATGTACCAACCAATATCTCTGCTGCTAAACGTAGCCGTGATATAACTCTACATATGCGTTGGAATTACTGCAACTTCTCGGCATATTTTAAAGGGTGGAGATATCTAATCACTGGTATACTCACAATACTTAATGTAACCCCGCAATCAAAAATTGGCTGTTGTGAAATAAGGGGATGTAGGAACCTATCCATAAGGGCAGTCTCTGCCAGGTAGAGATGGGTTAACGCTTCATCGTGCATTACGGGGTCGACTGCATCCCATTCCTGAAGAAGTGTGAAGATGGCTTTAAACGCCGACATATTTCCGAACCCCAACCACGCAGGTTTTCAAACCATTGGCACAGCTTCTTCAAAGAAAATATAGCCAACTTAAAAACAGACGGCGTAAAAACATTGTTATCTTGGTGTCTCTCAGTACAAAATCAGTGTGGAAACGAGGGTTATCTGTTGCCTAAATGCGGCAGTTGTGGGTGTTCACTTGCTCATTTACAGAAAATTTAATTTTTCAGTCCAAAATAAGAACAATCAGTTCTTGTCAGGCTTAATAAAGGCCTACCTAATTAACGCCTTTCGCTTCAGTGAATCTTGTAATACGAGTGTCTGTACATACTGGAAATTTTAAGGATACCTGTGCCTAACGTTTTCTTCGTGATCTGTACAGGGTTGTATTTCTAACGGCTGACGACTTTTGTTGAAGAAGATAAAGGTATTCCTACTGGAACGGGTGGTAAGTGTGCCTGAAATTCTTGCTAAAATTCTCTGTGTTATTTATGGCACATTTGTGAGGAATGCATCCCCTTGATTTTAATTTGGCGTTCCTGCAAACTTCAAATATGATCCGACTTGCTAATGTCTTTGAAAGTTCATGAGACTGATTTTCAGAGTGTTTCCAATTGCCATGCGAGTGAAACCACACTCACCTTGCAAAGTTTCATTGTTGCAACCTATATGTGATAACCATTATGAAAGATCAGGCCTTACGTATTTTTTCAATGATGCATTGCCCTCGAGGGAAGCATGGTCATAATTGGCATCCAACCACAAAATGCCCAAATTCAAATGCCGTGAATGATGTGATGAATTTTTTGGGCTCTTTTCACAACATGGTTCAGTCAGAAAGTCTCACAAGAGGATTTCATGGTTTTCTGTTCCGGAAACTCGGGCCTTTTGTCCGGCAAACCCACCTTATCTGATCTATTCATCAATAAGGGGCATATTCAAGGAGAAATCAAGTAATCTGACCTAGTCTGCCCTTTCAGAACAAAGAGGAATATCGCTTTCTTCCATAGTAATAGTTCGTCGTCATTTTGAATCATTCGGAGGAAAATTATGTTAACCACCATCAACCGATGGTAAATACTTGGGTGCACTGCTGATTTGCATTTTCAATCCAATTGTTCAACTACATGTAATGTTAAGAAACGCTTTAGAGAATAAATCATGAATCGCAATTTATCCTATAAAATAAGTATCCTCAGAAATTTCCAGACCAGCTAGCTCGCTTAACTCTTAACCACAATACTTAATTTTGGGATCACCTACAAGGTCAAGATGTGTTTGTTTAATTGCGGTCTCCAGGGTTTCTCCTATATACGGCTATAACATCTGAAAAGGAAAAAGGCCGGCAAGTGTGTGTGTATGTAGGTGTGTAAGTATGTGGTTGATATGTTGAGTGTTGGCGCCTGGCGACTTCGCGGGCAGGGGACATCAGGTCCCCTGACTCCCAACCTTGACCTCGAGGAGGCGCGCCAGGATCCACTTTCTATCTGAGACACCTAATGGGGTTATCAGTCAGCCGCCACACAATTCTATTCTACGTCCCTAAAACAAAAACGTAATTATGGGTTGCTTATATCTGTCCTAATAACTTCCATGCTTACAGAAGAGTCGAAGCTTAATAACAGATAACAAAATGTATAACGATACTTAACTGCAATGATAAAGTCTCAAACAGAATTACAGCTTCGGCTATTTCAATTCCATTTCTCACTTTCAAATGATCAGAATCAATCCGGAGTACCAGAAATCTCCTAGCTGCTTTCTTGTAACAAGTTTCTATTACATCGTCACAGATAACAAGTGGAACACACCATTCCTTCCACATCATTCAATTTAGTGAATAAGGAAATCTATTTGAAACTTGTTTTAAGATGGCAGATCAAAATAAAAACACGCCCTTCAAAATTCTCTGGCACTGCCTCATGTTTACTGTAAACTACGAGAGAGAACACAACACGAGGTAAAGTGATTTGCATTTCTATAAAAGAAGCCAGGAATGAACAAAAGGCACCATTCACATGAAAAGAAAATGCGAAGCCATCAAAGAGAATTCCACTAATTTTCCCTCCAGAAAAACGTGAGTTTTAAAAACCATCAGATAAATTCCAATTGACTTTAATATTCAAGTACTACTAATTGCACTATTCCATGCCTTTGCGGTCTTTATAAATGATCATTGCCTTATATTTCGGGCTGTCATTTTAAATCTAGCTGAACGGTTTAACATTTCTCTCTCCCACCCATTCACCTGGATATTAGAGATACTAATGCTCAACGTTGAAATTTAAACTTATATTCTAATGGCATTTTCCCATACAAATTGCGTATATAATTACACTCTTTTCTGTTTTTTATTTCCTTTGTTTCTCAGTTTTCCCACTACGTATACATTAAAAAATAACCATAAACGCAAAAAACTAGTTAATATTTATTCTTGATTTCCAAAGAAACTTAAAGAAAAACAGATAATGCAATATTACCTTATCAACAATAAACCACTCTCTTATTTTCAAAAATTAAATCTAATTTTTATTTACCGCATTAAAGTTGAGCCTTCAAATATAAACGCCTTCTACAATAATCATTTAAAAGTCAGCTTCTGAAGATACGCATAATTTATAAAATAAACAACCTCGTTTAATAAATACCGAAGGAAATACATTTCTTGAGTTTACTTAAGGAGAGTTCTGTACTTAAAAAGTTTCGCATGAATAAAATTAAGTCATTTCAACCTTAAGTGAAGCCGAGTCTCCTAACTGACTTAAAAATTCTATTCACTTAATGTATATTAATGATAATAAGTGAGCCTTATAAATCTTAAATATTGCCACCAAAGAAATATCCCCAGTGTATCTTGGAATAAAAGAACAGAGCTGGCGTGTAATTACATTAAAGATAATATATGCCAAATGGTTACTGCAGTGAGGGTTCTGTTTCGAAAAACTTTTTAAAAAAGTCAATGGACGATGGTAGTTAATGGTAGGGAGTCATCTGAAGGGATGCTTAAATTCTTTTGATTTGAACACGTAGTTTATTTAAATCAAGGATAAGTGGAGCTTTTTTATCCAACGTTCTTCAATGAAGACGTTATGAATCGTGTAGACCACTTAATTGTTTAGAAATAAGCCCTCTTTTTTAGGGTAGATTGCATTTTTTTTCGATAATCCCACCCACTGTTTAATACAATTATCGTTATAGGAGAACACCGCTGTTTTTAAAGCTGAAAATCGGATTCATAAACGAGCGATTAATAAGTAAGAAATATGTACATTTAATAATTATCTGACAGTAATTAGATAATATCACATTTACCCACCCTGTCCCCAGTAGCATTACTACCGGGGACAAGGTCATATTTCTAAAAGTGGTCTTCTAAACGTGTAGTTCTAAGTTCCTAAGCATGTCTATATCAAAGGAGTCAGTATATTGTCTGTAAATTGGCGTGTTTGTCCTCGCGAGGGCAGAGGGGTTATAATCATCATCCTCACTCATTGTGCGTAAAAGACGTGAGTTGAAATTTCATCACTGACGCAAGGAACTTTAACGATTATACTTTTCCAGCACCGTGGCCGAGGTAGCCGGTGTCGGGAAAGTCAGGGTTTTCGCTTACCAAGTAGGTAAATGAAACCGAGAAAACACCCATTTGAGAACCAACTGCACAAGGGTGTTTGAACTACTAATCACGTAATCCATAATTTGAAAATGCTTGTTTGTTTGGTGGTTGTAAATTTTATGTGTTCTCCAGTAGGTTTGTAATGTTTTTGGAATGAAATTTTCTCCAAGTAAAACACAAACCATACAATCCTCATCGAGCCTGATTAACTCGGTTTAGCTGAAGAACAAAAAGGCATAAAAGTCCAGTTCTTAATTTCGAATTACATTTAACTCTTAACACGCAAACGTTATGACATCATGTCTTGCTGGCTCGCAACTTCCTTAACCTCAGGGTGTAGATATGAATATAATCTATGTTACTTTATTCTGTGCTATATTGTACATTATGATAATCCCAGTTAGAGATGAAAAGTCTTAATAGATGAAACAGAAAAGTGTTGTTGGTTCTCCTGCAATCAACAAAATAACGGAATGGTTGAAAATATCGTACAGCACATCTGTTGAGTTTAGTATCGGTAGGAAACAAATGAAATCCGCAGCAGATGAAAGTCTCCAACAAATCTAATCGATAAATAAGATGATGATTCTAACGACAAAACCATTTCCCTTTAAAGTAGTCTTCGCAGAACATATGACACCATCCATAAGGAGTGTTATAAAGACATACACTGAGTGATCATGAATTATGACCACCTATCTAATACTTCGTAGATCCTCCTTTTGCCCTCAGTACAGCAGCTATCCGACGTGCCATTGACTCAACAAGATGTTGGAAGCGTTCGGGAGGTATGGCCAACCAAGCTGTGTGTAATGCGGTCAGCAATGCAGGTATGGAGGCGATTGGTGTATCCAGCCGCCTGATATGCCTTTCCATAGTGTTCCACAAGTGCTCTATGGCATTGATATCGGCGGGGTACGGAGCCCAATCGATATGCTGGAAGTCAGAACTGTGTTCCTCAAACCATTCCTGCACAGCAAGTGCCCGATGGCTAGGCGCACTGTCATCTTGGAAGACACCATCGCCATTCGGGAAAAAGTGTAACATAGCGGGGTGTACACAGTCAGAAAGCAGCTGACGATAGCGGAGACCACTCATACCTTATTCCACATGTACCAGGGGTCCATGTTCCTACCAGTGAAACATGCTCCACACCATAGAACAGCCTCCACCGGCCTGCACTTTTGATACCATGCATGATGGACGAAGAGCCCCATGTTGTTGACGCCAAATCTGTACACGACCATCCACGCTGTGGAGTAAACAACGTGACTAATCCGATCAGTCTTCTAACGTCCAACTTGCATGCTCTTTGCACCAGGTGAGTCTTTTACGCCGATGAACTTTGGTTAGGAGAGGATGCCGTAGGAGTTGTCTACTGGTATAGTCCATACATGCGAGCGTCCGACGCATGGTCATGCCAAATATTGTTCCAGGTTGGCCCATGTTGTATTGGGTAGTCAACTCTTCAATAGTGCTGCACCTGTTCGCCTGTAGAAATCTTCGTACCCGGCGCTCACCTCTAACATCAACCTTTCGCTGACCTTTGCAGATTTGTCGTCGGGCCGTTGTTTGACCATTTTGACGCCAGTCCTGGTACACTTTAACTACGGTGGCTCTCGAACATCCCTCCAGTTCAGCCGTTTTGGAAATCGAGACACTAGCTCGCCGAGCTCCCACAATCTGTCCTTTTACCCATCACGCTCGGAATTTTACTATCTACTGAACCACTGACACCTTATCTATGCTACGTAAGTCGACCAACTCCGCACTCTCGTACCTCACGTGGGCAACGTGTCGCATTCAGTTTTCATAGGGGTGGTCATAATTCAGTGATCACTCAGTGTATAACCATCTCTGTTGAACTGCTCAGAAGTAAAGTAGGTAATTACGATGGATGAATAGCAACTATTGCGTTGTTTCATACGGGAAATATCTTGATTAGTTATGAGTGTCCGAAAGGTCTGACTTCTCTTCTATTCATTTCTCTTGTGGCTGTTTTGGGGTACTAACACCCCTACGGAGTTGTCCCCGTGTTGTCAGAATAACGGCTTACTAGTGCGATCAAACAAGTCCATTTCTTCAACCATTTCTCCGATAGTAACTCGTTTGTTTCTTTCGATCAAATCCGTTCGGCGCGTTAACAGCAGTTTTCGCGTGGGAATTTATCGGTTTCTGGAGAATCATTTAAGATCATTTAAATATCTGAAAAGTTTCAGCTGCTGAACTTCCAACGTCATCTGCTCCTACAGTGCCGACATTGTAAATGATTGCACTGACAACATACTGAATGGGTGGTTTTGTTCCAGGCAAGAAAAAAATAAATAAATAACACGCAAAAACTTGGTACTGATAAAACGAAATTACGCGCATAAGTTGACAAGGTCAGTTGGAAATTCCGCATATTGCCAACAGAGTGAAGCGGATTGTCAAAAGATTTACGGATTCTGTAAAATACATTGAGAGGTAAAAATCACACAATATGCAAATGTTTATACGATTTATACGAAGCCTTCAAGATTGATGTCATTGAAATTTGCCAAAGAAAATGGCAGACACGGACACTGAGAAGTGTCGTGTCTGAAAATGTTTCCTAAGGAGATAGGTCCAGAAACATTCCCTTCATATTTACAGTCCATTTTCCCCCTTCTAAAGTAAGGACCATTATGAAGTTAAATTCGTTCATCAAAGTAATTAATGCACACTGTAAGTAACCGATAAAAATCTCCTTTATGTCTACATCACAGCAGGTGTTCCAAATGGCCTTCTTGAGCAGCAATAGACGCCTCAAAACATCTCATAGATTGTCGAAACACCTTACAAAATTTCCACATCTTTCCGAATTGTTGGCAGATATCTACGATCCATCCTCGGAGAATTTACGCATTACCAATCGGGGTGTTATGGAGACGCCTCAAGAGCCTTGAGGAGTCTCCATAAGAAGAAATCCAGTGGATTAAAATAAGCACGCGTCTACGTTGCGCAGTTGGTTCACCTCAACCGTCAGGATCCTTATTATAAATAAATCATCAACCAGAAAGGCTAAAATGTGGAAGAGCCCTACCATGCATGAACCAAAGGAAATTATCAAAGGAAGTTCTTCCAGAAGTGCAAGTAGTTTATTCTCAAAGAAATATAGATAATTTTGGTCATTGAGCGCAGGTCACCAGAAAAATGGACCAATCAGGTAGTTATCAATAATATCAGATAAAACATTCTAGTGCAACTGCTGCTAATGCCAATACTGGGTAATAACATGAGGATTTTCATGTGTCAATTGGTGGCTGTTGCAGAAATTCATATAGCTTCTCTTGTGAATAGTGATTTTTCGATTGAAAGTGGACAGTAGAAAAAGGAGGGCCAAGACACTGCAACAGAATCTACTGACAATCCATGAACTCCACTGACAAATCACACTCGTGGGTGAAAAACGTTTTGTAAGACAGCCTGCGCTTGCTGTACATTATATGGACAGGGTTGCTGTCCAAGAAGCATTTTCCATACAGTTGATTGTTATTGGGTTTTAGGAGAATCGGCAACTAAAGCCATGTTGCTTCGTGTATATTGTCTGTAAATTAAGTGTGTTCTGAGGCCGTTTTCTGGACGAAAAACTATAGTTTCCGGGAGAAAACCCATCTACCCTCGCCTGAAACCGACGAACTCAGCCAAGTTGTGGAAAAGACCATAAAAATCCCCCCCCCCCCGCCATCGACGGAATTCGAACTCAGCTTTTTTTTCCCACCAGGTGTGTCATACAGTTGAATGTGTAGCACTAATACTGCTCCTACATTTCTCATGCTAGTTTTAAGATCTTCAATGATCAAGGAGAATCCTAGTTTTAGGATCCTTCTTGATTTGTTTGTCCTTTGTGTCAGTAAAGCAGATTAATGTTCGGACACTTCAAATTCTTCCTCAATCAGGGGTAATAGGCGAAAAGGAACCTGTCTCTCAAAGATGCCAATGGATGGCTGCAAATGTATCCGTGGTTGGACATCGCCGAGATAGAAATATTTTCCAGAAGAGACGCTGAGTTTCACTGCTGTTCCAGTTCGATCAACATTAAAATAAATGCCGGTTATTTCAGTGTAAGCGTACCAAATATTTATTGATAAGAAAAAAATAACACGTTCAATCCCGATTCACGTACAGGTAACTTCAGGACAAACGACAGTTCACTTTACAATTAGTTGATAATAATAACAAACAGGCTGAAACTCTGAAAAGAAGAATTTCCAGACCTATGTCCACATGAAGTCATATTATCCCTATGTTCAGTAGAATAGGCTCCCAAAGTTTGACGAACCTTTAAAAATCATAAGAAAACCGCATTATCATGACCCAGAATAGCCCAAAGACTTCAAAAAATGTTGGACAAGTTTTGCGATTTTATAAAGACAAGGACAGAATGTTCACTGATTAGTCACCTTATTAAGTAGACCTCTTTAATATCAAGCAGATCCCCTTTAGCCTAAAGAACATCATCATGGCATGAAATCATAAGAGGTGGCGAAAAAGAGCTGCAGGGGTGCCGATCCTTTCTGACTGAACTGCTTCTCACAGTTTTTGCAAATTGGATGGGTACGGATATCTCTTCCGAAGAGCTCGTTCCACCTCATAGTTCAATCATATTGGGACCTCTTGACTGGAGATGCCAACACAGAAGGCTGAATTCACTCTCATGTTCATGAATCACTTCTTTCCAATTCTGGCCTTGTGAATTGGCACATTATCCTGTTGGAAGAACCCATCCCAAACGGATACATTGTAGCCATGAAGGGATGCGGCTAGTCGGTTGTTATTATTGTTGTTGTAAGGTTTTAGGCGCATCAGCAACTTAGGTCGTACTCTGCCATATGTAATATACACTGCTCGACAAAATTAACAGAACACATAGAAAATGTGAGTAACTAGTGCAGATTGCAATGAAACAGGGACAGAATTTGGTACACTGGAATAACTTTAGTACACTAACCATAGAATAACGATGAAATGAGGAGACGGCGAGAAACTTCGGACAGGTATAAGGGACATTTATAAGAATTACCATCACAATAGAGAAGTCGAGAGAAGATGCTAGAAAATATAGTCACGTGACATCAGTACAGCGTATGATCCCCTTCAATAAGGGTGTCTGTAAGGTTTTACGGCAACAAATCCCACTCTTCCACCAGAGCAGACCTTAGCTCACCAAGCGACTCATGAATTGGCTGTCGCATCCCACACATGATCGATCGGATTTTAGTCTGATGATCGTGCTGGCCACGGCAGTCATTGGTTATTTTCAGTTTCAAGATATCCCTCCCCCACTTGAGCGCATTGTGCAGTGGCGTTGCCGTGCAATAAGGAAAATTCCACACGAGAACATAGCCTCCACCATAAGTGTCCCTTTCTCTGATGCTGGAGAGACAGTACTGCATTCTTCGTTGTCTGGAGACAACGTGGAATGCAGTACGTTATTTCTAGATGTTATTTCATCTGGAGATGAAATAACGTCTAGAATCTGTTTGTAGGCTACAATGGAACTCATCAGACAACAGAACTGTAACCCATTTGTGAGGGGCTCAAAGTCATATGTTCATGGCACCAATGTCGACGACTTCTGCGGTGGTTTGGTGTTAATGGGATACAAACCACTGGCTTCCTCGCGTACAGTCCACTTAAATTAAGCCTTCTTAACAGTCCGGTTGGAAATATTTCACCTGTGGCTGCAGCAACCTCAAGAGACAGCTGATGACAGAACATTGTAGGGTTCCATCTTGTTGTTAGAGCCAGATAGCGGTCTGTTCTGGTTGACGTAGTCCTCGGGCAACTTGGCTACCTTTTCTTGTAATGGCTCCTGCCTCTTGAAACTGATTTCAGAGCACCGAAATGACACTTAGGAACACATTAAGCCAAAGTGGCACCTCCGCCTGCGACTATCCGGTTTCAAGTCGTCCAACATCTCAAAGGATCATCTAAACGACAATGCCATCCCGAATACTGGAGATGTGGTTATACCACTGAGCCAGGATAAAAAGGGGAATGAAATGGTTTGGTCGCAACCCATAGGTATGAATAATTTGCTTAATGTGCAGCTCTGTAAGAAGGTAGATCTATTTCTATTGGATACTCGGATTTTTCATGCCAGGATGCTATTATATCAAATATTCGCCTTCGGCTACATTGTTCACAATAAAATATTAATTAAAAACATGGTTTGTTAATTTTGTTGAGCAGTGTATTTGTAAATTGTGTGTATTCTGCAGTCGACTTCTGTAAAAACTTGCTGTCCTCTCCTGACGCCGACTATCTCAGCCGCGCTGTGTAAAAACCCATAAAAATTCCTCGAGACGGAATTCAATTCAGGTCTTTTCGACTCTGGTGTTGGGAGGATGGCAATTCTACCAACTGTGCTATCCACGAGGGAGCGGTTGGTCGGAAACAATTTCAAGATCACGTATAGCGTCCAAACTTTGTTCCGCTGGATTAAGGACCTCAATGTGCACCACGGAAATACTCTTCTCATCATTACAACGCAACAACCAACTTATATTTTTGCATCTGGCAGGTACCGGTATTCTCAAGACCAGGAAACTTCTCTCACTCCCTCCGTTGTCGGAATTCCTCAGCCTACTGTAACCATACGTTCTCGTTATTATTATTTTTTTTTCTTGCAGACAGGGGTGGATTCAGTCCAATCGTCGGTTGTGATACCTGTCATACACCATTCATGAAATGCCCCTGTTATCACTGTTGTCCTGGGTTGGTATTTGACTCACTGTATCCCTTCTGCTACCTTCAAGAGTTTCCCTTCTGCTTTTGACTGTCATGACAACGAGCTGTTTCCGATAATAGGATCCTCGTTGGATGGATGTTATTTGGTTATTGGATCAATCTGGATTTACTGGAGACACAGCCATTCGTGAAAACGGGAAAGAGGCTTTCATTTTGCAAGATATTCATTGAAAACGGTTGAGAAGATTTCACTTTCTAAGATATTCATATCTGAAAGTCTGGCGCCGACTACCATGGCAAGTTCAAAATCACTTAAATCTTTCGGCGTGACCACTGGAGTACTAAATGGCACAAGTAGATCATCCCTGCTTGTCTGCCCACTCCATTCATCTTGCACGAGATGCTGCTACTGAGGGAGTGCTCCATTTCATGAAAAGGACAGGTGTACTTAATCATTTGTCCCTTCAGCATATAAAAAAAAAAAAAAAAAAGTAAAGTGCAGCCATTATCAACCCACTGCAGGGTGGAAGCCTCCTCAACAATTCATGCTGAGGGAAATGGACCATAATCTGCCACGCTGGTCCAGTGCGGGTTGGCAGATCGACCGTATTCAGCAGTCAGGGGCTTGAACCCCGGTCTACTCAAAGAGCGTGTGCTACTGCACTCCCGCTCCTGCCCACTCGGCTACGGAGGCCGTCAGCATATAATACAGAGATATCCAACATTATCAACATGGGCGAAGTGTCATTAAGTTTTGATAGCCGGATGATGATAACGGTAAAAAGACAGTGGATACCAAATCAAACAGTTGCGATTAGTTGAATTTCACAATGGTGTTGATGGTGGCGCATTTACTTTTCAGAATGATTTGGTAGAGATGAATGCAAAGAGTTGATGATCCATGATACGATGGACAAGAGGAATGACAAGTGCTACTTATCCCAACTTGATTAATTACTTAAACTCAAGAAATACATTGCCCTAACATTAATATCCGGACACGCCTCCATGGATGGGGAACACGTCACAGAACCTGCTATAAATATGCACACTGAGCTTCGAACAGACAAATGCAAAAGTGGGCATGCAAGATGACACATTCAACAGAATTTTCAGACTTCCAACGTGGAATGATACTAGGATGCCACGTAAGCAAGCGTTCTGTACGAGACATCGCAGTCACTCTGGGGATCCCTAGGTCAACGGTTAGTGACATCATATGAAAATGGTATAAGAATTCAACTGAATCTGCCCAAAAACGGCCTGGTAAATCCCGAAAACTAACAGAACGGGACAAGAGAATTCTGCGAAGAACTGTGCGCCAAATCGTAATTTGCCATTGTCTCAAGTCACGCAAACCCTCTGTGAAAGTATTGGGACTGATGTCAGCACTAGTATAATACGAAGGACACTATGATATGGGTTACAATGGTCGTGCAGCTGTTCACAAGCTATTGATCATTTAAACAAATGCTAGACGCGGATTAACATGGTGTAAGGAGCGCGAATCCTGGACTGAAGAGTAGTGGAAAACGGTCCTATGGACAGACGAGTCTAGGTTCGCACTTTACCAGTCTGATAGCCCTTCCTGGGTGTGGCAAATGCCAGGGGAACAGTTCCTTCCTGATTGTATCCTCCCGACAATGAAGTTTGGTGGAGGCAATGTCATGGTATGGGGTTCCTTTCATCGTTTGGCTTGGGCCCATTAGTCGTTATCGACAAAACCATGAATGCTGCGCAATACCAGGACAACCTGGACAATTACGCGCTTCCAACATTATAGCAATACTTCGGGGAAGGTCTATACCTGTATCAGCAAGACAACGCACTATTCCATACTGTTCGGGTCGTAACAGAGTGGTTTGAGGACATGGGTGTAGCAAAGTTGGATTGGCCACCCCAGAGTGTTGATCTGAACCCTGTCGAGCATCTTTGGGATGT
Source organism: Mastigoproctus giganteus (assembly GCF_048544385.1). Lineage (NCBI taxonomy): Eukaryota > Metazoa > Arthropoda > Arachnida > Uropygi > Thelyphonidae > Mastigoproctus > Mastigoproctus giganteus. The sequence continues at coordinate 149,546,768 of NC_143581.1, read as the reverse complement.
ATTGGATCATCGAGTACGATTAAAGGCCAAATGGAGGAACATATCACCTGACATTTATAAAAAGCTGGTTGAGAGTATGCCGCGAAGATTGAAGACCGTCATAAAAGCAAAAGGGTTGAGTACAAAATATTAATTGACAACAATAAAAGCTCTTTTTTTCCCTAAAGACAGATGTCCGGATATTAATGGTTGAGTAGTGTACATGCTAAATACGGATTATCTGTATGCGCGACACACAGAAAGAAGAATGGCTGATAAAAAGACGCCCTCCTAGACATCGCCCCTGGAAGCACGACAAAACTGACATTTTGCGTCAATCGTTTGATGTTTCAGGGATGAGCTAAAGAAGATATGGAAAACACGGATGTCGACAGCCAAACAGTTTCACCGAGATGGCACGCTCGAGTGTGAGTCATGCTTTCTACGTCCAAGTGACAGGGAGTTCTGGATGCATGGAGCAGTGTGCCCCAGGCACGGAATGTTAACGGATTTATGAATGCTAGGATGACTAAAGCCATCCCAAACGAACTGTAGCACGAGGAACACGATCATGTGTAGAACAGCGCATGCGATAGATGTCTCTCTGGAAACCGAAACTGAGGAAGTTTATCGTTTCTTTGACGTTGAGGACCAAACTGTTTTTTTTTTTTAAATAAAGCTAATAATAAAACTTGAATTTCTTATTTTTTATGGATTAAAATAAGTTATTTTAATCCATAAAAGGAATTGGATTCTACATACACTTTTAGTATTATTACAATTAACTATTGCTTCCGTTTATTATGTTCATAGCAATTCATTTGTTTGACTAACTATTTGAGCCAGTCACACCTTAAACACGGAATCGACTAATCTATAAATGATGGTTAAAAAACTAAACTGGATTTATCTCCTTTTATTTATACTTCGTAAGAAGACTATGCTTCAGAAAATAGCAATGTACCCTTGTGTAGAAATTATCTAGAACCTTTACTTTGTAAACGATATTTATTTCCATGCTTGATGTATGACGTATACACAATACATCTCAGGAACACCAACATAAGGAGAGTATCAATGATGCCCAAAGTATTGCTTACTTTAGACATTCGACTAACTGACACTAATATTCGTTCCATTTCAGCTCACCTCCCGCTCTCAATCCAAACCTTATACGACAAACTCGCAGACAAAAGGACAACCGGGAAAGATGCCCTCGTGATATCTTTACTACTAAGTAGATGTAATTTTAAAATTCTTCATGCATTTCAACAAAATCTCTATCTACTCATCATATGATGCCTAAGTCCTCATAGATGATGTCTAAGTCATCATAGATGATGACTAAGACATCAACTATGATGACCTAGACGCAGTCTTGGATACGTGCCTGTATATTGCTTATGAAGAAACATCAAAACACATAAATCTCTGATCGTACGAATTCTCTTTGCTATGCTCTTTGCGACAACAATACACCCCTTTATTAGCTCAGAATCGAACCAATTTGTTGTTTTTGCAGATTAAGATTGTCATCACCTCAAAAGATTAAACAGTCAAGAAATGCAATAAAGATGAATATGCAATAGCACCAAAACCTCAACTTTAGATAAAAATTTGATACATAAAAGAAGAAAATTCATACAACACTTTGAACCTACAGTCAGGAGCTGTTGAGCATCAGGCATCATGACCTTACTTGTTATTATGCTAATAACAAGTAAGAAATATCTTAAATTACATTTTAAGATGGTTCTTACTTGGATCGTCTTCAAGCAAACTGACAGATGCATATGTGCAGTTACAGATACAATATACTGGCGCCTCACAGCCTTAGTTTCTTTACGCTTAACACACAAATACTAACCATTTCACATACTAACTTGGATTATACACAACGGAAACAAATAATTAAAAAAAAATTAAATAACACCCGCTGTTAGGTGGAAGAGTAGTGATCCTGTGTTCCTTTATCACCTTTTCGTTAACTTCCGGTTGTTTAATGAGTTCATTTCAGAATGTTTTTAAGCTGTGACCAAATTTCGGAGTTGGCCAAAGAGATATTTGCCTCTCGAAACCAGAAGCAAACATCCCGAATTGTCGCTAAAACCTGTGCAGAATCTTGGAGACAAGAAAAGCACTGCCATTAGTTGAACAGCTGAAGACAAAAACATAATCGATTCCCGTGCTGCCTCTTCAGCCGCTTGTTCAGAACAACATGCAGTGGATGACAGAACATTATCAAACAGACAAGCGAGTTTAATAATGATTTCCCATCTCATCGTTTTATTTCAACACAGGTACTTCTCACTGGCAAACAACCACACGGCTCTTCCGCTGAAATGGATTGCTGCTGTTGTTGTTGGTAGTGGTGGAAGGTCTGTGGTCTAATCCGCACGGGAGCTGCCTGTGGCTAGCGATTATGGGTAATGACAAAAGGAGAAGTTGTTTATTCGCAAACAAGGATGTTTTCCTTGTGAGATCTGTAACAGGGATCGCATAAACAACCCGACTACATACTTCGTTTTCTTAATGAAACTATGGGCTAAAAATAAAAGTAGTTTGCAGATGGAGCGGTTGGTTTCCACGGTAAATCCTTTGAAAGTTTACTTACACTGATGGAAGCCTGCACGAAATGCACCGGTCTTTCCTTAAGCTATAATTATGAGGACCTCAACATGATAAAATTAGTTATACCCGTTGTAAATCCGATGAAGGAGACCTTGTGGTAACATTTAAGCTTTATTAAACTGAGATAATGGATGTAACAGACAGAAGCTAAATACTTTAAAAGCATTCGGCTCACATTTTTATTTATTATAAAACCCAGCGTCTGGAAATAAAGCAAATAGAAATATATAATTATGACTAAAGCTTGGATGGCATTAACCTATAGGTCGATGGCATTAACCTATAGGTCGATGTCATCCAAGTTTTATTCTTTCTCTATTTATAAATAGAGAAAGAATAATCATATAGCTTTCGAAAAATGAATTCTATCGTTGCCTTAAGGGTACATATCCTTATGCTGGTCGAATAGTGAGGGCTGGATTGTTTTAGAACAACCGCCAAGGCAACTAAGACCATAAAGCATCGCCAGGAGAGTTCAGTATATCGTATACCTAAGGACTAACTAAATTGGACTTTGTTTTAAAGGAGCTGATCATGAGCTCTGTAAAGTGGCAGGCATTTGGTGGATTGTTTACGATAAGAGTGAAGGCTTATCCCTTTTTATCATTTATTCAAGGACTGCATAGTAGAACCGACAGAGCAGATATGCGCAAGGACAAGAAATAGGAGATGGATGGAAACCGCATGACTGAATGAGAGGATGAGAGAAGCTGCGAAAAACAAGAATAATGCATTTAGAATCTATTTCCAGAGCAGAAGTTATGAAAAAAAGAGATATGAAACTGTGAAGAGAGAGGCCAAGAGGATAGTTTAGGAGAGAAGATTGTGGTTGGAAGAATGGAGTGAAACTCTACAACAAGATATCGACGGTAATAAAAAGATGCTGTATGGTATGGTGAGGAACAGGAGAAGAGATGGTGAGCAGAGCAAATACTTGATGGACTAGAATGAGAACCTAATAACCTAGGATGAAGAGAAAAGAGAAACAGAGAAGAAGTATTTTGAAAATCTATTGAACGTGCAGGACAGCCAGCAAAAGGGACAAAGGCAGGTTGATCATAAAAGAGGGGATGAAAGAGAAGATATAGAGAGGGGCCAGCCAGACAGACTTGAAGTGGAAATACATCAAGACGTATACATGAGCTGCAGGCGAGGCAGGGACAGCGTCGACATACAGACTATTCCGCAATCCTGGATGAGAGATCTTCTTTCAGTACTTCGACACGAGAGATATCGAAGAACTGGAAAGATGGTTCGATCATCCCGTTGTTCAAGAAGGAGAACAGGAAGAAATGTTCCAATTATAGAGGCATCACACTGACATCACATGTGAGTAAGCTGTATGAGAGAGCGTTAGAGAGGAAGATAAGAGGAATGATTGAAAGTAGGACGGCTGAGGAACATATTTTAGGCCTGGCAGATCGACGGTGGATCTAATTTTCTGCATCAGGCAACTGATGGAAAAGTGTTATGAACACAATAAAGAATTATGGATGGCATTTTTGGACTTAAAGAAAGCGTTTGATGCCGTGAAGAGAGAGAGTGTGTGTGGGAGGTTTTGAAGAAACATGGGGATAGAGGAACATCTTGTGGAGAGAATTGAGAATATGTACACCAACACAGTGAGGAAAGTAAGAACAGTGATGGCTTTGACGGAGAGCTTCGAAATAACATCAGGTTTGAAGCAAGGAGGCGCCATGTCACCTCTACTGTTCATAGCTGTCATGAATGATGTGCAATGTAGAGTAGCGGAACAACTTTGACAGGACCAGATGGAAGTCATGCTCTTCGCAGATGACCTCTCTCTCTCTCTCTCTATATATATATATATATATATATAGGGAGAGAGCAGGGAACAAGTGCATCGGCAAATTGATGTGTGGTTTAGTAGGGCCAATGAATTTGAACTGATTTTAGTCAGGAGAAGAGTGAAGTAATGGTTCTAAAGAGGAGTGGCGAGCCTGACGGGTACATTAAAAAGACTAGAGTGATAGACAAAGATATAAGTAGAAGGATACAAGCGGGCGAGAATTTCTATAGGCAGACAAGAGATCTGATCTGGAACATACCACTCAAGCGTAAGAAGGGCATAAACCAGACTTATTACGTACCAATTGTGACGTATGCATCTGAAACGTGGACTATGAGATAAAAGGATGAAAGCAGAATACACGGGCAGAAATAGGATTTGTGAGGAGCATAGTCTGAATAAATAAATAAATAAATTATATGATTAGGGAGAGAATTCAGCCTGAAAAACTCTAGAATAGGATTGAAAGGCTCAGTTTGAAATGGTATGACCATGCCAAGAGGATGAACGAGAGGTCTTGCCAAGAAGAATGTTTGATTTACAATTAAGGGACAAAAGACCAAGGGGGAGACCAAGAATGAGATGGCAGGACATGATAAAAACCGATGTCATTAAAAGGGGAGGAAACAGGAGTGAAATCAACGATGGAGAGAAGTACACGGATAGGGCATGGTGGCTTCATACGTCGACCCATGGAATAGCAGAACGATGACAGATGACGATGATCATTTATCCTTATTTATCTAAGGAAAACTTTAAGTTTACCGCGTTTGGAAATGCTGTGCTCCAATTTGGAAAATTCGTTTTTACGTTATATCACATTTAAATTTTTAATACATACAATATAAAGCAAAGTAATATGTGTAGTAATAATCCAAAGAGGTTATTCTGTTCGTCTCAAAAACCGATCCACTTTTCAGAAATCTGGCTGTCAAGCCAGCGTTGAACGTGTACCACAAAGTAAGAAGTACGCCATCTTATAAGGAAAATTTCTCCAGCATTCCCTCATTGAGAAATATTAGGTTGCGCAGAATTTTTCATCATTCCCAAGCGGGAAAGAATCTTCAAAACGTGAAGTTGTTATGATATTCAGGTTACTTTTATTTATATATCATGTATTGTTTCTAAAAATATACTGAATTGCGGTTAGGTACTCGTAAATGCACGTGGGAATAAAAAAAGTGGCTTATAATTCCCAAGTAAATCATAACTGCTAATTTAAATCTTCCCCAAAGTGCGACCACACTGATTTGTTCTAATCTAAATATATAAAAGTACTAAAAGGAGAAAAATATAATTGTGTCTCCGTGTATGTGAGTGTAGACGCCAAATTAAATACAAAAAACGCTTCTATTAGTGGATATAATGAATAGGAAGTACAGCTACCCAGCAAGCAGACCTCGAGGAAGGTGATTACACCAGTCGGGATCGTCAAGCAAATGCAGACACACAGAAGAAACTACTTTATGCGTTTCTAATGTCTGAAGAACTCTCAACGGACTCCTTTCACACAACAATTTATCCACTTATAAATCACTCACCACATCCAGTTCAATTGAATGGTGAATTCATCTTTGGTTATTAAGCGCGGTAATAACATCTTCTAAAGCCAGAATTTCTTTAAAGCTTATTTTTGAAAGAAATTTCAAAACTCCTCGGCTATTTACAATAGGTAACATTCATTCACTTGTCATCGAGTCCATTATATTCCCCATTTTTAGGAACCTTTATTTGGATGAACGATGCGAAGTATAATTAACGAAAGAACGAAGAGAAAAAAAAATTACGAATTGATTCTCCGACGACGGAGAAGAAAGTTTTCCAAGTGATTTCACCGCGATCATTTATAATTCAAACACAAATAACAATTGAAAGAAGCAAAGATAAAGAGAAACTGGGCTTAATTCCTCCACGAAAACATCATTATCCGATTGTGGCGTAAAACCGGAAGGTCGTTATGCGGTTGATGGAAAAGATGCCGTTACAAATTTGCCATAAAATTATGTAAAGTAATATGTCTTATTTGCATAATCACCTTTGTTTAGAACAAGAAAGTAAACAGGACCCCCATTATAGCTTTCAGAGCTGCATTTTATCAAAGTCAGAGAGCGGATGACCTGTCTCTTACTTGTTTAAGCAGACGCCTAATTGGTGCATAGTAAATTAAGCGCACAATTTGTAGCTCTCGCCTGCTCCATCTCTCTCTCTCTCTCTTTCTCCATCCCTCTACCTCCTTAACCCGCTTCTTTTTAAGTAAGAGCCAGAAACGATTTTTTTCATATTCTAAATGGCGTGGCTTTTATTTGAAACTTTAGGAAGAAAATAATGAACGTTTTCAGCTAAATATTTAATAAGCAACCACAGATCTGGCGCACGCTTAACTTGAACAGAAAAAACAAGAACTTCACTGCCTTGTTAACTAGCAGACTGCATCGCCAAACAGGTGAAGTAGTTAGCGCATGCGCAGTACGAGAGCATCTCGATTTTATCTTTGCATTGAGAACTATTACAAAGGTTATTATAAAATTGCAATACGCAGAAACTTCTGATGACTCTCTTGAACTTTCACTCTCTCTCGCACCCTCGAGTGTAACAAGGACACTCGCGTTGCGTCTGTTTAGCGTTTATTTTGGTGTAATTACATCATCAGTTAAAAGATAAAAATATTATTTTTATCTAAGTTAAAAAGATAAAAAATATTAGTTTTTATCTTTTAACTGAAATAATCCAAATGGTAATCTATTAATTAGGATTCCTAAACTCAATTAAAGCATATCGAACGAAAATATATGAGAAACCAATAATAAGTGTTTATCTGGTTTTTTTTCCACCCTAGATTAAATCTCAGACGCGCAAAAACATGAACGCCAGTAGTTTTTCAGCTATTAGAATTTAATTTGCGAAATCAAAGAATTACATCAAGTTTAGACACATTGGCTTCTCACAGACACCATTTGGGAGTGGGAGTTGCGTGGAAGAAAGGTAGACATTTTTTCTCTCCTGGCGTCCGTTAAACGCCAAAAAAAAAAGTTTGTCTCGTAATTCGTGGTATATCGAAATAAAAACAGAGATACACGGCACCCAGTTAGAGAATATCTGTGCGGAAAGGTACACAGGAGGATCTGATTTTATTTCCAGATTAAAAAAAAAAAAAATACAGAATTTTTTGTTAACAAAAAATTCGAGCTTAATTACTCGACTGGAACTCTACTATTTACGCTTCCGCGTGATCAATTAATTATCTGTATAGTTGTTTATTTATACTTCATCTGGGATTGAAAGAGTCTTTTGCAGGAACACATGGAGGATGCGGATGAAAGGCGTGATTGGTATATTATGAGCGTCTGCCATTGAGAATCATAGCGAGTAACCTATGTGGCAGTTGCACTGACCACTGCTTTCCCCCCAGGTCAGTGGCTAGAACTTAAAGGAAGAAAAAATCTTAATTTTCAAAGCTATGCTTGGTTCTCTAAGTATAGATGCAGCTATGCGACCTAATTACACTCTGAGGATCGACTATCAATCCATCGTATTCACACTAAAAACGGTTGTTTTTATTTATTATTAGCCACTATGCACACTATATATTATTCAAACATTATCGGGTTAAAAATCTGGAAGGGTCACTTGGTTTTCATACATACGAGAGAGGGAAAAAATCTATACGAGTCGATATGGACACAATCTAAGAAATTTTAGCCTGTCCTCAAAGTACAGAAAACAAAAGAAAATGATAGTATTAGTCAGCGATTATTTCGTCATTGCCTCTCACTGTAAGCGCTGTTGAATCTGACATGAAGGCTTTTAATGATGAAGGATCATGTTGTGTATGAAGGGTAGCTTTTATCTAAATGTGACACATGTCAGTGTAATACTGAAGAATGACTAGACTTTAAAGGAACCATTAATGCTACTTTAATAGATTGATGACTTCAAACACTATTACACTATGTCCTCCTTAAATGTAATAATGTGAGAAATAGTTCGGAAACAACAAACTAATGTTGTTAACAATAAACAAAGATATTTTGTAGTCGAGTTGACTAGTTAAAATTGGCTGTTGCACAAGAGGAATTTAAAGATTTTTTCTCTTTGGAAAGAACAATAATAGGTTTTCGCGTAATTATCTTAATTTCTTTTTAAAAAGAAGCAAAAACATTTTCGGACATCCCTTTTTATTTGTAATCAGAGCAATCAATCAATGTAATGAGTCTGTGCGTGTTTCAGACACCTCCATATCGATAATTTACAACAACATATATTCGGAATCATTAGGTAATGTTTATTTATGATATATGCAGTATGGTGTACAATAAGTAAAAATTAAAAATATGTATAATATTCTAATATAGGTAACAGCTATTTAAAATTAAATATATGACACTGTAAGACACAAAGTCTTACAAGTTAAATTTAAATATAATTTAAGAAAGAATGCTAGATAGTGATATTGTAAACCACAAAGGAAAACACTTAAAGTCACAAATATTGTTTAAGATAATGGGTCTCGCGCTAATGGAATTAATTTAAGAGAAGGTTAAATTTAATGTACAAGCAAATATACCTTGAAGAAAAACATTAGAAACAGATATACGATCAGTGCCCACACCGGAAATAGCAAGCGAAGATAGCAAGACGGAACAGTGGGGGGTCAACTGATAGTATGGCAAGGGACGGTTTGGTCCAGAGATGACAATAGGGGTACCAGCGGGGGCGCTCTTGTTTACTGCAAACAGAGCAGGTGTGGTCATTTTATAATAAGGCGAGACGAATCAAGAAAATGGACGCAGATGATTTCCGGATGGGTACCGAGCTCCAGAAAATTCTGGTCATTTCCAGAATATTCGAGAATTCTCTAGAAACGGAAGTTATCTCTACACCGGAAGGGGACGATGATGGTCAGATAGAAATGATTGGTCGAGGAAAGGAGGGGCGTTACTAGGTTTTGGGAAATAAAAGGGGAAGAGCGCGTGCAAAAAGGTGAAAATGTGTGATAAGATGTTTTAGATATGTGATGAAGTTTTTCGGAGATGATTTTTCGAGATGTGATCAAGTTTTTTTGGAGATAATAAAGTTTTTCCGAAGATGATAAAGTTTTCTTCGAGAGTGATTTTTTGGAAAGATAGGCCCAGGAAACAGTCCCCGAAAGCGTCCACCGAGAAATATATTTGAAAGAAGGACAGCGAGATAATGCTAACAGAAGAAAACTGTACCGTCCTGTAGAAATAAAGTGATGAGAAGCGGCTCCTACAGAATGATCCGGCACAGCAAAGAAGGATACCACACCAGGATGATCGTCAAAGCGGAAAGTGTCCCTGGCAAAGTTTAGAATTCCAGATGAACGTTCCCAAACCAATGGAGGAACCGATGCAGAGCAGAAAGTCACAGGCCACACGTTGTATTAGCGGTAAGATCCAAATCCCCAGAAGTAAGTGGTTAAACAACGAATTTACCTCTATGTAATTGCAAAGGACTGCAGGGAAGATAGATAAATATTAAGGGAGATTTAGGGAAGCATACAGTTAAGAGTTAAGTTAAGGTATAGATAAGTAAGGAAATATCAGAAATAGTTTAATGAAGGATGGTTTACAGTTGTGGTCTATTTACCGATCAATTAATGGAGTAAAAGTAATAATTTTGGACGGGTTAGCCTATAGAGCAGGTACAGTTATATGTTATTTATATAATGTTACTGAAGTAGAGAAATTAGTCGCTAAATGCTGAAGTTTACCTGAGGGAATGAAGAAATAAATAATCCCATGTATATTTCATTAACATGTAACTTTAAAGTGCTGGGGAGAGAATAGAATAGAATAGTTTGTAAAGTGGACATAATTCCAGAAGAAGAATTGTATCAACCATGAAGAAGAATGTAGGATTGTGCTAGATAGGTATGAAAAAGAAAGATATAAATAGATAAATAATAAATGTCAATTGTAATTAAGAAAGAGTTAGGTTAAACTGATTGTACGAGATGTTAGTGGGCCTATAGTAAGAAGAAGATGATGGATGGGGGAGCCTAATGACCAGGAACGTGATCCATGCCTTGTACCTATATATGAAGTGAATAATGTGTAATGATTTGTCTTATCTTTTATTTGTAAGTATGTATAATAAACTGATTGTATTTTACTTAATGCAAATAGTGTTTGGTCATTTCTGAACACACAGCAAACCCAAAGGAGGAGTGCACTAATATAGGAACTCCCACAGAACCGGAATTCTTCTGTGAGATAACCAGTCAGATGCAAAGTGGGGAATATAAATAACAAATAATAACAAAATAAAAAGTAATATAAATATATATATAAGAAGAAACGCCACCCCCACAATTGGCGACCCAGCCAGGGATAAATAGAGATAGATTATTTTAAGTCAACCCCCCCCCCCCACAATTGGCGATATGCCAGCCAGGAAAACTCCTCAATGGAAGGCTGTGTTTAGAAATGACAAAACAAAGATTCATTTTAATCAGTTGCTGAAACTGTAAAATTCAGCTGGCGAGCCAGAAAGTGTAAATTAGAATTATTTATGTATTATTGAGTTGATTATCGTTGAATGGATTATAGATTGAACAGGTAAATAACTGTGGATTTGAATAGGCAAGTATTGATTTAGCATTGAATTGGAAATTATTATTTATGTACCATTGAATTAATTATTGAGATTGATCAGGTAAACTTCAAGGATAGATAAGTGTAGATGTAAAGAGATAATTATTGATTTTTTAATTATTAAAATTAAAAATTTTTAATTTTTATAATTATTGGTTGTTGAATTTTTAGCAAATTGATTATTGATCAAGCAGATAAACGTTAATGGTAGATCGAATTGGATTATCTAATATAGTTAAGGAATTGTAGAAAGATTAAGCGGCAGACTTATTGATTAGTTAAAGTTGATAGCTAGAGAGTAATAAATATAAAAATGCCAAAAAAGGGTAGGAGACGCGGTGAGGATTGCGAAAATATTGGGGGCCACAGTAATGAATATGAAGGCCAAGAAAATCCAGAGGTGAGAATGGTAAGCATGGTAGCCAAAGGGTCAGGGCAAATCAAATACAGTGATTATTTGAAACCATTTAAGGGGGAATCGGGCGAAAGAGTGGAAAAATTCATTAATAAATTAAATCTAATTAAGGATAAAGAAAGGTTAAGTGATCTAGATATCATAACTATAGGGGAATTTAAATTAGAAGGACAGGCATTAGAAAAATACAGGCAGGCTACAGTGGCAGAAGAAGTAGAAATGCTCCACAGCTTCACTGAAACATTAAGAAAATTATTTGGGAAAAAGAATGACTTGTTAACCAGCGTAGGAAAATTGGGAGGATACACGCAGACCACTCGCGAAACAGTAAGCGAATTCCACCAGCGCCTTCTAAATTTAAAACTAAATACAGAAACATCAGAATCGGAGAAACAGGCGTTCGAGAAGATACTAACAGGGCAATTCATCACAGGGCTCCGCCATAATTATAAAAAGGAAGTACTAAGGAGAAAACCCGAAACATTAACAGACGCGTACATCCTCTCATTAGAAGAAGAAAGACTTGAAAACTTTAGTAGAAATACGGGGGCAAAGGAGATAAATGCGATAACCGACAGAAAGCAGCCTGAAACAGGAAAGAAATCAAGGGAGTGGGGAAGTGAAATCGAACGGTTATCTAAACATTTAAATAGCATCGAAAGGAAGATGGAATGGATGATGGAAAGGCTCTCATTAAGCAATGATGCTAGGGAAGATCAGCAACAAGCTGCAGTGAAACAAAGATTGGGTAGAGAATTAAATTCACGAACAAACGAGGGGAGAGACAAGGATGGGGGTCGTAAATGGTGTTATAGGTGCCAGAACACCGACCATTGGACCCGCGACTGCAAAGTAAGACAGGGCGCTAGCAATAACTGGGAAAGGGGAGAGTATTGGGAACGAGACAGGTACCCACACTTTAGAAACCCCAGAAACATGGACCAGCACAGGAAGGAAAGGCATTGCGCTAAACATGGTGAGTACAGGAATGAACGAGAGCGCATTAACAATGCCGTAGTTAAAAGACATAGATCTTTTAGACATGCCCGCTGGGAGAAGCAAGCATTACACTTAAACACAGCCAAAGGAAAAAAGATATCTGTAGGTGCTGTAAATGATAATGGCAGGAGAAACGACCTGTTATATGTAAAGGGCAGCTTAGGTGGGATACCAGGTAAATTTCGTGTGGACACAGGAGCCTCAAGGTCTATTTTAATGTGGGATTACCTCATCAGATATTGCAAAGGGTCAAATAAGGGAGATGTAAGATGTTGCCGCGAATTTCTTGTAGAGGGGGTAGGTGCTGAAGAAATTCACACCGATTATATAGTTAGAGACAAGATAAAACTACAGGGATGTGAAAACATGGTGCCCCATTCATATTTAGTGGCAAACAGGGTAAACAGTCGTCGACATGACGCGATACTAGGAACGGACTTACTAAAGAAATTAGGCGCCCAGATAGATCTGGGAAGGTGCAGCATTACCTTCGGTAGTGATACCGCTGTGAGTCCTAAAGTAGATAGAAGGCAAAATGCAGGCGGCAGAGCCAAGTATGAGACAAAAAGAGGGAAATCTTCAAAGGGAAGGAGTGTGAAGGAATCAAAAAGGCGTAAGGCAAACGCTATTGATAAGGTTCTGATTGCTCAAGAAGAATTAAGGGAATTAAAGAAGAGGAACAAAACTAATAGGAATAATGAGAGAAAGTGCCAAGAAAGTGGAAGGATGTTACACGTGGGAGTCTTGGAAATGAGAGAAAGGGTTAATGTAAATTCTGGAAAGAAAACGTCTCGAAGGGAAGAGAGACATGAAGATAGCAAACCTTCAAATAAAGTGGAAGAAAGTGGCAATGAAGAGAATCGCAACCAATTAAAGGAAACAACAGAGCTCAAAGGAATCGAAGGATTGTGGAAACACAGAACAGAAAATTCCACTAGGGAAAGGGTCCACAAGTTGGAGGAAATAAACAGGATGCAGCAGATGTATTTAGGAGGTTTATTCGATGAAAATATGGGATGGGAGTAGATTTAGTGAGGCCTAATATATTTAGAATGTGTATATGTATATATTTGTATATAGAACACTAAGAGGGTCACATACAGCTATTGGGAGATAAACAGGTAGACATTGGATTAGTATAGTTCTGAAATTTAGCAGTGTGTTAAGTAATTTAAATTTCCAATGAATATAGATACTCTTTAAAAATATTCATTATGGCAGGCTTCATCCGGGTGATTTTGGCATCAGAGGATATTGTAGCATAAGTAGTAGTGTATAAAGGGGATCTGTAAATAGATGTACAGTGGACCAAAATTGCAGGAAAGGGTGTATTAGAATAGAAAAATTTACACATGCATAAATTTTTCTGGCAAGGGTTGACGATTGTAAGACACAAAGTCTTACAAGTTAAATTTAAATATAATTTAAGAAAGAATGCTAGATAGTGATATTGTAAACCACAAAGGAAAACACTTAAAGTCACAAATATTGTTTAAGATAATGGGTCTCGCGCTAATGGAATTAATTTAAGAGAAGGTTAAATTTAATGTACAAGCAAATATACCTTGAAGAAAAACATTAGAAACAGATATACGATCAGTGCCCACACCGGAAATAGCAAGCGAAGATAGCAAGACGGAACAGTGGGGGGTCAACTGATAGTATGGCAAGGGACGGTTTGGTCCAGAGATGACAATAGGGGTACCAGCGGGGGCGCTCTTGTTTACTGCAAACAGAGCAGGTGTGGTCATTTTATAATAAGGCGAGACGAATCAAGAAAATGGACGCAGATGATTTCCGGATGGGTACCGAGCTCCAGAAAATTCTGGTCATTTCCAGAATATTCGAGAATTCTCTAGAAACGGAAGTTATCTCTACACCGGAAGGGGACGATGATGGTCAGATAGAAATGATTGGTCGAGGAAAGGAGGGGCGTTACTAGGTTTTGGGAAATAAAAGGGGAAGAGCGCGTGCAAAAAGGTGAAAATGTGTGATAAGATGTTTTAGATATGTGATGAAGTTTTTCGGAGATGATTTTTCGAGATGTGATCAAGTTTTTTTGGAGATAATAAAGTTTTTCCGAAGATGATAAAGTTTTCTTCGAGAGTGATTTTTTGGAAAGATAGGCCCAGGAAACAGTCCCCGAAAGCGTCCACCGAGAAATATATTTGAAAGAAGGACAGCGAGATAATGCTAACAGAAGAAAACTGTACCGTCCTGTAGAAATAAAGTGATGAGAAGCGGCTCCTACAGAATGATCCGGCACAGCAAAGAAGGATACCACACCAGGATGATCGTCAAAGCGGAAAGTGTCCCTGGCAAAGTTTAGAATTCCAGATGAACGTTCCCAAACCAATGGAGGAACCGATGCAGAGCAGAAAGTCACAGGCCACACGTTGTATTAGCGGTAAGATCCAAATCCCCAGAAGTAAGTGGTTAAACAACGAATTTACCTCTATGTAATTGCAAAGGACTGCAGGGAAGATAGATAAATATTAAGGGAGATTTAGGGAAGCATACAGTTAAGAGTTAAGTTAAGGTATAGATAAGTAAGGAAATATCATAGAAATAGTTTAATGAAGGATGGTTTACAGTTGTGGTCTATTTACCGATCAATTAATGGAGTAAAAGTAATAATTTTGGACGGGTTAGCCTATAGAGCAGGTACAGTTATATGTTATTTATATAATGTTACTGAAGTAGAGAAATTAGTCGCTAAATGCTGAAGTTTACCTGAGGGAATGAAGAAATAAATAATCCCATGTATATTTCATTAACATGTAACTTTAAAGTACTGGGGAGAGAATAGAATAGAATAGAATAGTTTGTAGAGTGGACATAATTCCAGAAGAAGAATTGTATCAACCATGAAGAAGAATGTAGGATTGTGCTAGATAGGTATGAAAAAGAAAGATATAAATATATAAATAATAAATGTCAATTGTAATTAAGAAAGAGTTAAATTAAACTGATTGTACGAGATGTTAGTGGGCCTATAGTAAGAAGAAGATGATGGATGGGAGAGCCTAATGACCAGGAACGTGATCCATGCCTTGTACCTATATATGAAGTGAATAATGTGTAATGATTTGTCTTATCTTTTATTTGTAAGTATGTATAATAAACTGATTGTATTTTACTTAATGCAAATAGTGTTTGGTCATTTCTGAACACACAGCAAACCCAAAGGAGGAGTGCACTAATATAGGAACTCCCACAGAACCGGAATTCTTCTGTGAGATAACCAGTCAGATGCAAAGTGGGGAATATAAATAACAAATAATAACAAAATAAAAAGTAATATAAATATATATATAAGAAGAAACGCCACCCCCACAATTGGCGACCCAGCCAGGGATAAATAGAGATAGGTTTCATCATAAGTCAACCCCCCCCCCACAACACAATATTAAGATGACCGCTAATTAGTTTCAATACCTTTCAGTGGGACCACAAAATTCTAAATACAAGCATTCAGGAAATTTAATTGGAAAAGCTACCAAGCTTTTATAGCAGCTAAGGGATATTGTTCAAGGCTTAGACTTTAAAGAGTATCAGGTGAACGTGAGACCAGTGGCAGAGAAAACGATACATAGGAGGATTATAATTTATCAGGGGACACCGATGCATAAAGGGAGTGTAAAGTAGTTCTGCAATCAAGTCATTAAAGGGGTTAGAAAACAAACGTAAGGTGGATTATGAAATGAATGCAAAGAATTTGCTTATCTTAATCTTTGCTTATCTTAATAAAAGGGATGAACAACGCAGGACCGCAAGATATTAAAAATAGTAGTAAAATAGGTAAGCAAACCTTTGGCTATAAATGTGAGGGAATCCTTGGATTCAAAGGAATTCCCAACAGATAGGGGATGTGCATCTACCATATTCACAAAGTGCGAATGAAAGAGTGAAGTGAGTAATTGGGAAACAACGGAGCCACTGGTTTAAAAAGTAATGCAGGATCTTCTTGACAACAATGCAGTTATACCGTAATTCGGATATGGTTAGCTTAGGGGGGATGACCTTTTCTGACCATCCTAATTCACAACTATGCGCAGTAACAAAGGAATGGATGCAAAAAATCATTTTAATATCATATACTTGGATTTCAGGACAGCTTTTGATACCGTTGGTCAAATTGGAGCAGTGTGGCATTAAGGGCAAGTTATGTTGTAGATAAAGGGGTTGCTGAGTGGAGAAAAACAGGGAGTAGTTATCACTTGGCGCTCCCCTTCTTGGATTTTATTAGCGGAATTCCCCAGGGTTTAGTGCTGGTCCTATTGTTGTTGTCTATCTTTATTAATGATATTGAAAAAGGCATATCGGACTTGGTATTCAATTTGCAAACAATAAAAAAAGGTTCGTAAGGTGGTAAGGAGAGTATCAGGGTATGCTACTGCAACAAGATCTTAAACAAAATTAGGCAGTTGAACTGAAAAGTGGCAATCGAGGTTTAGCACTGAAAAATGCAAAGTATTGCATATGGGTGGGCTACATTTAGAACGATAAAGGTGATGGGGGTGCGCTTGTAGAGTTAGACACGAAGTTCTTTTAGAAGTCCATACAACCTGCTAGGACAGTTCATAGGGTTCTGACAATGACATACAGGAATTTTGTCAATAGGAAGAAGGAGGTGATTATCCCTTTGTATAAGGCAATGGTTAGATCACACCTTGAGTACGGCCTCATTTTAGGAAGGGTATGAATCTGTTGAAAGGATATAAAGAAGAACAAAGGGTACTCTTATCAAGAGAGACTTCAGCTCTGAAGATGTTGTAAGATGCCATTCTTACAAATATGGAGATTTAGAGGTTATGGGAAATTTTGTAATTTGGGAATAATTTAATCTTTGATATGGAAAGGAATTTTGACATTTAAGAGAAGCATATATGGGAAAAATACTAGATTTAGAAATAAGTCACTACAGATGTGCAAATTGAATAGCACTCAAATGGAAGAGAAAATAACACATAAATGTATATGCGTGGGAAAACGGGTGAACTGACAGTAAACAAAAACAGTCGCCCCATACTAGGGACGCAGTGGTCATTAGGGAACAAACGGAAAGGGGTTACTGGAAACAGAACAATGGGTCGGTGAAATGCAGGTGATTAACGGGAAGGCTAAGGATGATAAGAAAAAGGTTATGAAGGACAGTTAAGTGAACCAGGAAAGGTAACGACCTCTTGGAGAAAGATACTGAATGATCCGTAGTAAAGGAGGAGTTGTGTATTCACAGCAGGAGATCAAGGATGCCAGATCCAAGCAGCCAAGAGTTCCGGAAAATTATCTGAAGCAGATTCAGGAGAAAGCAGATAAAGTAAATCCTCAGAAGATGATAGCCTGGAGAGCCTAAGATGGAAACTTGAAACCTCCCTGAAGAAGAAGATAAAAGGATTTAAGTATGTGAGCGATATATTAAGTACACTAAGTTAACAAGAAGGACTGTTAGTGAAATAGTAGAGTAATTAGTGAAAAGGGGGTAGCACTACAAAGTAAAGTGAAAGATAAATTATCTTTGAGGTAGATATACTAACAGCGCTTATTATGTTAAAGGGGGTTAGTGCATAATGCAAGGGAAACGAAGGAACGAGTAATAGATGAAATTGATATAAATAGATATAATGTGTTAGAAGGGTAGTAAAGCTTATAAAGAAGGATTCTGAATATGTTTTAAAATTATAGATAATTAAGTTATATGAGCAACTCTGAATATAGTGTTTTAGTTGATGAAGATTTGTTGGTTTATCTGAATGATTAGTAACAAGCAGAGACTTTAGGAATGTGAATATTGGTCTACAAGTATATTGTAACAGAGTGGTGAGAACACAGAGCTGAATGATGAATGTAGCATATTTGATTGTTAATATATGAAACAGAATTGCATCCAGGAGTAAATGAAATAAGTATAGTGAATGTACAAGTGTTAGGAGTTAGTTAGGGCAAGAAGAATGAATCAGGTGTTTTCATACAATGGTCAACTCAGATTAGCTAGTGAAGGGAAACAGGAATGAGAATAATATATGCAAGGTATCTCTGATTTAACTTTGTATGTCAGATTATATGCTATCAAGTTTAGTTGTATAATGTGTTGTATATATGTATGCAATAAATTTCATGTTTTATTTTCACTTTGAGTCCAGTTATTCTAAGTAACGCACGCCTTGCTTGCCTAGTTAGGTGTTTGCTCTCCCACAATTAGGAGAGAGAATCCTGGACACTGATTAAGGGGAAACAAAGGAAATTACCCTCATGACCCTCAGAATCTTCTGTGATATATACAGAGTATAGCAGTCAGGTGGAAAAAGGTGGGGCCTTGATAGGTGTGAGGGCATCTAAGAAAAATCTAAATGTAAGATAAAATATAAAAAGTAAATAAAATAAATAATAAGATAATAACACTAAAATACCCCCCCCCTCCAGAATGTCAACGTCTAGAAACCAAACTTTAATGAGGAGACCTAGAAGTTCTAAATGCTTTAATTGCTGATGGCATCCTTACTCTTGCTCGACAATACACATAAGAGGACAAACTTAAATTAAAAAAAAAAAGAATGATGACAGGAAAGATGTGAGAAAATTTGCTTTCAGTCAGAGAGTAATTGATTATTGGAAGAAACTTCCATCTGGCGGTGTAGAAGTGGATGGTTTTAATAAATTTAAGAGACAATTAGAAGGATCATTAGATGAGATGGATAGATGAGGTAGGTAGTTTTTTTTTTTTTTTTGGTGATGCAGTCATGCTTATCTAGTCGCATCATTTGCGACTACTAATACTAGTCCTAACTTATAATTGATGATTATTTTGACCAATAATAACTATTAAATTATTATTAGCGTGAAATTACTGAACTTGGCTCGAACTTCCCCATTAGAGGGGGCATAATTTTTGCTAGCACAGTAACACCCTAAAAATAATAATCCGGTTCATCTTTTAGTAACTTTTATTTTAAATGTGTATATAAACTATATGTTCTGTGCAGAGATACTTAATTTTGCAAATCATCATCATCATCAGCCATTTTCAATCCACTGCAGGATGAAGGCCTCTCCAGCAACTTTCCAGTTCCTTCTGTTTTGAGCACTGGCCATCCATTTACTACTCAAAAACTCATGAATTTCATCTATCCATCTCCGCCTTTGTCTTTCAGGTTTTCTTCTGGCTCCTCTTGGGTACCATTCTGTTATTTTCTTAGTCCATCTGTCATCATGTCTTCGAGCTATGTGTCCTGCCCAAGACCATTTTAGTTCTTTAGTTTTGATAAGAATGTCCTTTACTTGAGTTTGCTGCCTAATCCATGTGTTTCTCTTCTTATCTAACAGTCTGATTCCCAATATAATTCGTTCCATTCTTCGCTGTGTAGTTCTTAGCTTCTCTTCCATTCTTTTGGTGAGTGCCCAAGTTTCACTTCCATAAGTCATGGTGGGGAGTATACATTGATTCATTATTTTACGTTTCAGACAAACTGGGATATTGCTCTTCGGTATGTGACTATATTTCCTGAATGCTATCCATCCAAAATTTATTCTTCTCTTGACTTCCAGCCATTTATCATTATTACAGCTAATAACTTGTCCCAGATAAGTATATGACTCCACCTTTTCAATTACTGCTCCTTCAATCATTATTTCCCTTTCCGTGGCATACTTGTTCATCATTACTTTTGTTTTAGCCATATTCATCTTTAGTCCAAAATCCTTACTAACTGTGCATAACTGATTAAGATTTTCCTCTAATTCTTTGGGATCGTGGCTTATGACCACAATGTCATCTGCAAATCGTAAATGGTTTAGGTACTCTCCGTTCACATTGACTCCTTTCTGCGACCAGTCTAATCTTCTGAAAGCTTCCTCAAGAGCAGCAGTAAACAGCTTCGGAGATATTGTGTCTCCTTGTTGAACTCCTTTCTCGATTTTAAATTTGCTACTGTCTTTGTCTAGTCTAATAAAGGATGTAGCACTCTCATATATTTTCTTCAAAATCATAATATATGGAGTATCTATGCCTTGTCTTTCCAGTGCCCGAAACATTGCCTTATGCTGTATGGAGTCAAATGCCTTTTCATAATACACAAATGCCAGGCATAATGGTGTTTTATAGTCATTTGCTTTCTCCATTAGCTGTGATAATACGTGAAGGTGATCCATAGTTGAGAATCCTGTCCTAAAGCCAGCTTGCTCTTTCGGTTGATTCTCATCAAGTATTCTTTCTAATCTGTTAGTAATGACCCTTGTGAACAACTTGTAGATGTGGGATAACAAGCTAATTGGTCTGTAATTTCCAATTTCTGATTTATCTCCTTTCTTATGCAGCAAAACTATGATTGCATTATTCCACTGCTTAGGCGTCACACCTTTTCTAATGCACTTTGTGAAGAGCCTTGCCAGTTTTTGTGTTATGTCTCTTCCTCCCAATTTTAACAACTCTACAGTAACTTCATCTTCCCCCGGGGCTTTCCGATTCTTCATTTTCTTCAATGCATGTTCTACCTCATCAGGAAGAATATCAGGTATGTCGTATGTGTTGCTACTTTGCAATCCATCTTCCCCACTGCTGGTATCATTCCCTCGTTCCTTGTATAATTCTCTATAGTAGTCTTCTGCTGTTTGAATTATGCCTTCTCTGCTGTTTATAAGTACACCATCGCTATTCTTCAGTTTCAGTATCATTTGTCTTTCTGTATTACTGCTCATGGCTGCTGATTTAAATCCTTTGTTTTCCCTTAATGCTTGTTCTACTTTTCTTGTGTTAAATCTTCTTATGTCCTCTCTGAGTCTCTTTCTAATGTCTTAATTTTGCAAATATGATGTTATTAATAGTAATCATAACATTTATAGTATATATAACACTAATCATTTAGTATAACGGCTAAAAATTAAAATGATGGGAATAAATATAAAAGCATTCAGCTGACAGACAAAGAAATAATTTAACGAAACATAAAAATACAATAAAACTCGTTCTGATTATTATCAGAAAATTCTTTTTCATAATAAGCATAACTTTTATTGAAGGGTATGTTGAGATACGTTGCGATAATAGAAATACCTCCCTGGTTTCTCTCTGATCGCATTGACAAGCCTGAAGCAGGGGAGTAATAAGAAGGATGCCTGCACAAGAGTCTATAGCCTCTAAACTTTCTATGCTCGTCCTGTTAATCATCGCCACGAGACCAAGAGAGGTGGTTAATAATAGTAATTGTAGTGGAATGGGACCTCTCTCGGATGGTCGGAATACTAGTGGTAGTCATTAAGTGAAGGGCTATTGGAGGTATTTAGCTCTATTATTACCAGCAGTTTCAGGAGGCTTATAACCATTTATCTGCCTGCTCCAGCAGTGTGTTTAACATTGGCCTGAAATGCAGTAGTTTCATTGATGGTGCGTATTTGTATTAACGGCTCTTCAGATAGGAGCACGTTACGCTCCAACGTATAAAAAGATTTCTGTTAAAAATAAGACGAGAAATTCGCTGAAATTAGAAAAATACTGTATTTCCAAAGTAACAAGATAAATATTTGTTGTTATTATTATTATATTATAGAATTACATTATAAATAACGTACTGTATGAAAGAAGAGTTTAATTATCTACTTCAGTTAGAGTAAATGTAATATACTGGGAGAACAACGAGAGTTCTAATTATAATTACGTAATTTCTATAAGAGTGGTTCCCACTCATAATAATTACAACAATATTATCATATAGTAATAATATTATAATACATACTAATGACATTAATTATAGCCCTATGAATGCTAGTTACTTTGTCTTAGACAATACATTAGCCTCCTTTGACGTAGTGTCGCTCTACACCAATGTGGACACTGATTCACCTTAAGAAAATTGACAGGATTATTAAACCTAGACACCACCCTAAAAAGAGCATGCTAAACTCACACCAATATTACTAAAGTGACTTTTGTTTTACTATTAAGAAAATGCTTTAAGTATAATTACAAAACATGCACTCACTGGCCAAAAAATTAGGCGCCTCTTGCAACTGGCATCAACAGATAATTAAACATAAGATAGCGAATGTAAGCTGTCACATGGTATGATCACACGTTCCTTGATATCTGGTAAATATTGTAATGCTTTTGTGGGGCTTCTTAGTCGATCCGGTCATAATTGTTTTGTTTCCTCGTTGTAGGGTTTCAAACGCATCACCGACTAAGGCCATATTGCGCGGTATATATTGTCTGTTTAGAGATAATCGATCTGCGATCGATTGTCTGTAATCACACAATAGAATGATCACAATCGAACCACACGGTTTTTCTCACGACTTTCCGGAAGAAAAAACTGAATGATTCTGATCTGAATACAACTGAGAACATCTGGGATACGTTGGAAAGAGCAGTTCGATTTTGCAGTTCTCTATCGACCATAAATATATCAGCTGACAATATCCTATTGGAATAATGGTCAAATTTCATAAAATGGGCTTTAATTAGGGCAAAAGGTGGTTGGCCCTACTACATATAGTTAATAAAGGTTACTAATTTTTTGGTCACTTAGTGTACAAAAATAATTTGGCTGCAAGTGGGCTTAGGCTCTCATCTGGAGGCGTATTTCTTAAAAAGAAGCGCTTATTATTTTCGATATAAAGATAATGAAGATCACAATCATGCGCAAGCTTAGAAGAAGGTTCATTCTCGAATGAAATAGTGCAAATATTGCACCAAGCATGCGAGTGCTGAAAATCTCACGCATTAAATCAGACATATTGCACCCACTTTCATTATTTGTCAATTGTCTTCGCAAGTATTCATTAAACGACATATTTCAATTACCCGAAGTTTTTCCTTCTTCATTCGCGTGCGATCTGTGATGTTTTTGCAATTCTATGAATACTTTAAGTGAAACTTAATCCTCAATTATTTTCGACCACTGTACAGTTTGAATTGAATAATTAATATCATCACCGGGGTTATAATTTCTATTAAAATGTTTGCGTTCATTAGCTGAAAGTTTAAAACGTGGGCTTTTTAAACTCTATTTATATCGCTTTATTTATTGTATATTTTATGATTCTAAATTTTCCAGTAAATTTATAACATTTTTGTGTTATCCGACAGAAATAACCTACCCTGTGCTGCAACTGAAATAAATAAACGTATGTAATTGTTTGTGTCATTCTAATTACGATACAAATTTGTTTTTAATACAAACGTTAAATATACTTATTAAGAATACTTCATTTATTAAGAATTTAAAATGAAAATAATTTTAATTCCTTAAGTCTAATGGATACCAAAGCAGATTTATTAGCACACCTCTCCATTGTTTCTAAGATAATTTACTTTAGAAACCTCTTACTAACAGAAAAACAGATACTATATTGGTCATACTTCGTGCTGCTAACGAGATTTCAGCCATCTTAGTGAAAAGTAAAAGTAAATTCACACAGCCAATCTTCTAATAAAAAAATGGGAAAACGTAAAATATTCGAATGCTGTTGTTTTTCTGTCGAATAAGCAAAGGCCTAATATAATGACTATAATAACACGGTATAATGCAACTATTAAAGTATGGCCTATCATATTTGAGACATAACGGTTGCTGGAAACTCAGAAAATTAAGCTGAACACCCACGGGGGCATCCATTAGTCGGTCTCAGACCGATTAATAATGGATGTCAGAAACAGCTATAATGTATTATAGACGCAGGATCTATAATGCATTTTTAAATAAAATATTATACAACAATCCATTCTTTACGGTTCATATACAACACTCATACTCTGTATGTTAAAAAGTGTTAGTATATCTCATAGGCCTTTACAAAGAAAAGAAGCTAATAATAGCAACAGAAGGACACTGGACGAAAGGGTAATTGATGGTCTGTCTTACTAAAATGTGAAAATTATAATGCAGCATTCGAGAGAAAAAAAAAAGTTTGATATTGATAAACACGTGTTGACTCTATATGGTGCTTGCTTAGAATGGGATCGCCATCCAGTCTTTATTCAGGGAATCAGATTCAAAGATAGAATAGAATGTTGTGCGTTAATTACGGTGATAATAGAAGTAGTCTTTAGCCAGAGGGCCTCCAACTAATGTCTTTGAAGGAAGTTATCTAACTATCAATAGTTTAGATAACATTGGGATCGATATCATGTTGGTCATCCCAGAATGCTACGCAACTGCCGAAAATGGCGGATTTCTTATTTGACTTGCTCGTACAGTGTAGATTTAAAGTCTACTTTATTCGATGATTGTTCGTTTTTTTGAATTTCGCAGCTAATAAATATCATTAACAGGAATGATAATCTACATTGAAATTTTAGTGAAAAAAAAAAAACAGCCACACTGAAACTATTCTAATAGGATTCTTCAGTTCTATTCTAATTTGTTGCATTGATCAGTAATAATAATTATTTTATAAAGTAACAAATAATTATTTTCTTTTTCTGCTTATGTGGAAGCGTATAAAGTGCAAGTGGGCAATTAAAAATGTGCGGGATTCAATGAAAAAGAAAGTGATAACAATTTTTATTTATGATCTGTGGTAAATTGATTAATTTCAATTACAAAGGATAATCCATTTTTTGTCTTTTTTTGATCCCGTTTAATTTTAATCTGTTTTCATTAAAGATTTTATATTTAAAAAAATATTGTTGAAAAACAATATCCATTCTCCATTTCCCTAGCATTAAAATGCAACATTAATTAAATTTAACTTAAGTGCAACTTTAACAACGTCTGCAGAAATTTAAGAAACGGATTACAAAATCGCTACAGGTGAAGTGCTCTAGAACTAGCTCAAAAAAACTGTTTATCGTTTTAATTAAAACGGAAAATACTCACATTATGTTCCAAAAGAAACATTTACAAGTTACAAATACCTGATTTTTAAAAACACACCTTCTTTTCTTCAAATTAGCATAAAATTAAAAAGTGGGCAGCGATTTATCTTGCTGTTGTTATTTGGCTTAATAACACAAAGGCTACTGAGGCCAAATTGTGTCTGCTCATAGTTTATATGGTCGAAATATGATTTATCTTGCCCACAATATTTTCATACTCCTAACAATAGCTCTAGAACAAAGAGGTCTATCATATTAACTAATAAAATTAAATTGCTCGCATTTTTAAGGAATAATATTATCTGAAACTAATTAAAAATAATGTTCCAGTAATTACAGGGCTGAAATTAATAAAAAAAAAACATACTGATGAATTACTTTATGCTGGTAAAATAATCCCAACATGTGTAAAACGATATGCCTTAACCTTTTTGAACTGGGGTAACATAAAATTTTCTGTGGGTGGTTTCGGCACTTTACTGCCACAATTTGAAGTGTAGCCTGAAGGAATTTCTAAACGCCCACCTTTAATTGTGGTTTTAGCCGATTTCAAGCAAGGCTTAAAAAGAGACAAAATTCAGAGAAAATACTGTGAATATTTTATCCACCTGATATCAAATCAGTCTCAAGTACAAATTTGGATTAATTTACATCAACGTGGAGTCTATAAATCATCATCTATAAAAGATGCATTTTTACTAATTAGCAAATGGGATCATGGAATTCAGAGAGCATTCATCTTATTGAACAGCAATCCATAAAGACCCAAAGCCCTAAAGTGGGTTGGTCGGAACTGCTTTAAACCAAGTTCCTTTGATATTGATCAATGACCAGTTTCAGGTAATTTGAACATAACAGAGTTAACGTTAAGCCGTGAAATTTAGTGTTTCAGTACTCCACTCCTCCGGCAGCCTTATCGACATCACCCAGTACGACACAGTTCGTAGCCCGTGATAAGGGAGTTTAAATTCGAGCCGTAGATCGGCAACACCGTATTACAGTGTGCATACTACTGCTGCTAGTAGAGAGATCTGCGCAAACTATGGGGGGGGGGTTGTCAGGTATTTTTCCTTAGGATGATCAAAACGATGTAATATACAGACATACCTCTGCCTTCTAATGAAACGAAAAAAGTAGTGTGTTGAACAGATCACATGATCGAATGCATAATTTAAAATGTGTTTTAGTGGCCCTAAAAGTCTACATTCCATTATTCCATGTGATAGACGATGTGACTCTCTGAACTTCGTTGATGTGACACTAAATCGAAATCCAGCTAATAATCATTAACGAATAATTTGTGAAGTCTATTATCTATTCGCAGTTTGTTACTCAACGTAAATTAATGTATATATTTTGGAACGAATGCAACAGAATTTCATTGCGTGTGTTTATTGTTATGTAGTTTTCTTATTAATTTGAAAAATAATGGACTGATTTCCCTGCAATTATATCTAAATGTGGAAGACTGATGATAATTACAAAAAAGCATCATTTGTTTCTCTAAAGAGAACAGAATTACTAAATAATTTAATGGGTTGATTCGCTGATATGTTCGCAAGAACGGATTTCACACCGTCTGTAAATGACAATTCTTTATGAGCAGCACAAAAAAAAAAACCCTTTCCGCAATCGTCTTACTAGAATAGACTGGAACAGAATTCCACTTTTCTTCTAGAGAATGTACATGCTACGGCTATCCCAGGTCACGCTACATATACACTAAAAGGGCAGAATTCACCGCTTGGCAAGTATACAGTATATAGTTCACTGCATTCACGTAGACGGTAATTCGATGTCAGTATGGATAAACGTTGTGAGTTAACCGACTTTGAAAGCGGGATTATAGTGCGTGCCGACGCATGGGTCACTCTATCTGCCAAAATTTCGGAATAAGATCTCATCGTGGACAGCGCTGTGGGCAGAGAAAGGTAGTGGAAGAACGCGGCCGTCGACGTTTGTCTCGCATTGATTCAGACAACCCGAGAATGACAATGGTACAAATCACTGCCGACTTCAACGAGAAAGGGACCAGAAATGTCTCTACCAAGACCACCGGGCGATCATTAGCCAAAATCTGTTATGGATGGGAGCCGCCGATCCACCAGAGTCCCTTTGCTAACACCATCATGACACAGCCTCAACTGAGGGAAAGAACATCAGCACTGGACCTTGGATGATTGGAGACAGGTCCGGTGAGTCCCGGGTCTAGTTATTTCGAGCGGACGGGAGGGTCATATCTGGCGGAAATCGCATGAAGCTATGCACCAGCCATGTCAACAAGCAACTGTTCAGGCAGGTGGACGGTCGGTAATGGCCTGGAGTAATGTTTAACTGGCACACGTTCGGACTTCTGGTACGTCTAGACTCATCTCTGAACGGACGAGGTTACGTATCCATCCTTACAGACCATCTGCATTCCTTCATGGTCATTGTACACACACAGGGCAATGGACACTTCCAGCATGAAAATGCGCCTCCCCACAGAGCCGTGGTAACTAACATCATGGAATAGCCTCCCCATTCACAGGACAATGAACTCTGTAGATCATCTTTTGGATGCTGTGGAAATATTCGTTCGAGATTTTGGATCCTCTACCCAGGAATGTGAGGGAATTATAGATAGTGGTGCAGCAAGTATGGATGGATGGAAATATCCGTGGAATTCTTTCGTGAACTAGTGCACTCAATACCTCACCGTGTGACTGCCCTTATCCGGGCCTACCCGTTACTAGGTAGGTATCCCATTATTTCTGTCCACTCAGTATACAAAGCGTTGATATTTTCTCTGTGTGTCCTGTCCTACATTTTCCACTACTATCCTACCTGTTATAAGTGCAGAAATTTGGAAATACAATGTATTTGTAGCTTTCCTGAACATTAATTTGAATGATGCATTTCTTTTTAATCATTTGTCATTCGTATGGGTTTACTGCTTTGTTTGCCTTGCGCGAAATAAAATTTTATTTATCTTTTCAAATTTAACCCGTGGTAAAACAGAGTGCTAAAGGGGGGTATATAAAATTCAGGGAATATATTTATTGTTAAAACTTATTTTAAAGCTCAAGGGACCATAAGGTAACAAAGTCATGACAGATGATGGATGTGTAAGATTTTAATCATTTACAGCTACAGTTGGCTATATAGGTTTTTACTTCATATGGCAGGCCACTATTAACTTTCATGGTGTTGAAGAAATTGAGGGTATTGGCAAGGAGCATATGACATAAGCCTGAAAGGCGATACATGAAAGAAATCAAACCTTTATTCCTTATCCTTCCCACGCCAAGTAGAAGACGCCCGGACTCGAATTCCTTCAATGACGCGAGCAACCTTAATGGACGTTTTTTTCAGTTCGTGGCCTGAGTTAGTCAGTCTCAGACTAGGATAGCAAATGTTCATCTCCTCAGCAAAAAAACTCAGGTTTTTCATCCAGCAAAAAAGGCAAACCGACCAGAGAAAACTTGTAGTTTACAGAAGTAATACACACGGGTAGATGAGGCCATTTTGAGAGCTCTAATATGCCAGTTTTATCCATTCCCTTAAATGGGACTGTAGTAATTTGCACATCTTAGTTTAAAATTCTCCTGCAGTTAATATGATATCTATAAAGTAAATAAGATGATTTATATGTTACCTTCAGGAAAAAAAACGGATTTCTTTCTCATTTATTTTGAAAAGTACATACAGCGAACTGCTGGAATAATTTCATCTTTTATTCAATTTCAAAATCCTTACCGATACTACTTTTACCATTATTTTTCTTGCATACCATTTTATCTTAATGATGGATAGTCTAGAAAAGATGCGAAGAGCAGCATTTATAAAGCCCCAATGTAAATATCACATCCGACAGAGAGATGCTTTGACACTTGTTTAATGTAATATATTTTTCTGTTAACTGTATCATTAGCACGCCCATATAGATTTCCTAATATACACGATACAAAGTATTATTAATCACGAATTCTTATTTAGGCTTTGGTGCACACCAGATAATGGGTAGGTTACTGTCAGCTTGATGATCAGTATGATGAAGCGCTAATAGCTTGTTAGTTTCTAAAGTAAACAGCCTAATAAGTTTCCTTTATTTATGCATGAAGCTTGTAGAGGATGCGTAATTACAGTCTGTGAACAAACCATATGAGCGGTGTTAATTTATATTTTCAAATAGGTGTTCGTGTAGCGACTTAAATCATACGCTCAAAAAATATTTTTAGTTAGCTGAGGAAAAATCGCACTTCTGCAGAGCTGAATGCATATTATCTGTTGTGTGCTCCGTTAATAATTTAACACTAATCACCACCGCAGTAAACTAATTATAATCACAATTATGAACTGAGAAAAGACTCTTCCAATTTAATGGTGTCAGTGAAAAACGAAGAAACAAGGTTTATTGATTAATAGATCGATTAAATTCTATTAAAGTACATATATAAAGAGAAATATGCAAATATATCTAAACGTTTAGCGAATATCAGGGTTTAAAACCAATTTCAAGAAATTAATTTTATACACTATATTTATGCATATATATTTTATTCCTTTATTACAACTGCAGTTATCGGTTAGTGTTAAACAAGGTGGCATCATTCTGTTGTTATCGAGATATCCATTACACTAATGGCTTCTAAGAATGGGATCGTTTCCATTTCATTGCTGTACGTAAGCTCCTCATAAACGAAATTAGACAAGGGTGGTCACTCACAACAGCAACGTTCGGGTGGAACTCATAAACACGTTTTGTACTTTTATATGAAATTATTCCAACTAGGTGAGCTTACATAACAAAATCCGCTTGGTTTGAATCAGCAGTTAGGCTGGATACTACACTGGACTCGAATGAATGCTGTAGGCATGTCTTTCATTTGCCTTTCCCCTCTCCAAATCAGGGCGTTTCTCTTCCATCACGCTCCTCAACATTTTAGCCTTAAATTTTAGAAATCGCCCAGCCATGATCCACAATAGCACATAACAAATGTTAGCCCAAATCCTTTAATTGATTGCTTCTTCCCATATGCTTGAATCGATTGAGTTTAATTTGGTTAACTCTTCATTTGGGAATATTTGAGAGACAAAATCGAACCAATGAAGATATTTGAACCTCATAACGTTTATTATCTATGGAGTTTGCTTTTTAATTGCAACAAAGAAATCTTACGATATCGTAACTTTTTAAACATTTTAATAAATAATTTAAAATTATTAATTTTAAGTAAACCATGCATTTTAAATGTTGCTCAAAGAACTCTACAGTTGTTTCGTTAATCAGAGATTCAAAGGGCAAAAACAAAGAAATGCACTAGGTGAAAAAAGGATCGAAATGATTCTCATTAAACTTCGTGTGAGACAAGCGTAAATATGTCTAACGTTTACTTCATTTATTTCTAATCTATAATGCGCCTAAACAAATGCGTTCTCTAATATATGTGAGAATTTTGCATACGGTTGTCCTGCTGCTCCTGCAAAACTTGAATTTATGTTGTTGGCCTATATGTATGTATGTAACACGCTCTGAAGTAAATTATGCAGTCTTCTCAAAGGTTACACGTCTCATCGTTCACAATGTTACGTTAACGTAAATATTTCGTGGAGAAGGAGCTTGCAGTATTTCATTCGTCTTTTAAATTCCGCTCCTACAAAACAAAATATTAAAATTGTTTCTCGATTTTTTTTCTGTCTGTTAATTTCATTCTTTTTCTCCTTTTATGTGTTTCTGAAAATAAAGGACGAATGCTCGTGGTAGACGACGTGTGTAACCAAAATACAACCGGATTTAAATTCTTCACCCCTATGATATATGCTTGTACATCCCGCAACACAGGATGCAGAAAATAAAGGTTGTGAATGAGAAGATGAATTGCCTTTAAGAAAATACAAAAAATATGTTCCGAGTGGTTATAATTAAATTATATCAATCTGGAGGCCTGAAAATTGCACAGATATTGGAAACAGACAACTTACTAACATTGAAAAATGAAAATCAGGAAATATTAGTTCCAAAGGAAGTTAAATTTGAGCTGTACTCAGCAAGTACGAAAACTAAATGATTATTCTGTGGATATTTCACATGGAATTCTGGAAGCAACATTTGACAAGGTAATTCTGTCCTTCCAAGACATCAGTAGCCATCGCACAGAGCAGCATGATGACCATAAATGTGTACTACTCCACTGTGATGTGAATACACGAAACCTCAATAACGAAAGCCTAAAAAGACCACAGCAGACCTAAATTTATTGTACAGAAAACAATCTAAACTTCTTCACAGTTTCATTTTTTGAAAATAATGATTTTTCATAACGTTCATTGCTAAGGTTTAGATTCTGACCATTCTAAGTTTCTTCTCTTCACGATTAGCCACCTTCAGTCTGCAGCCCCTCAAACTTGATGCGGTTTAATTGTAGATACACTGCACATGATTACACACCCAGTGGATTAACTCAAAATAAATTTATCGCTCTAGTAAAAATAAAATTCTGCTCGTGTAGACCTTAAAATGCGAAATGCCTTAAAATCCGTAATATTCTAAATTAATTCTAAGTGAATAAAAGAACATTATATTTGTATGCCGCCTACTTTTGGGTGTTCTATGGAGTGTTCAGTTTCTTTTTTGGAATTTTCTCCCTTTGCGTTTTGGGACCTTTATTTGTCAAGGTGGATACCGCTCCTTGTCTCTCCTACGATGCTGATTAATTTCCAGCAACCACGCAATATGATTACTCTATTATGGAAATAAATACACCGGTCTTATCTATTTTAAATTTTATGAAAGAGCGCTTCGAGTGTATTCTCGACAATTTTATTATTAATAAATAATAAAGAAAAATTAACAGGTGCACATGAGAATAGTATCAGCGAAATTTTCTTGTCTGTATGACGCACAGCGTTCGTATCACAACATACACTAATACTTCTCACGTATTCGTCAAGAAATCTTATTTTATGGGAGGGGGGGGGACTATTGTAATCTTATATACTACAGGGAACGGTGATTCAATATACAGTACACACGATCACCTATCAGTGATGTCTGCCCCTGTAGAAGCATGTTTACTGCATTGCAGACGTGCAACACGGGTGTGTTTTACACAGCTTCCATATGTACAACGCTAAAAATGGAATGAGTGGTGTTTTATTATATTATTATTTATTCGGTTTATTGCGTTTCATATTTATCCTTGTACATGTTACGCTAGAGGGATGCAAATAGAATAGCACTGCTACATTTAAATAGAACTGGTTATTTGTATAAAGTGATGTCCTTGCACTTGAATATTAATGTAGTTTTTTTGTGCTTTGGTAAAATAATTGAAAATACAGTATAGCCTTAGTACCTGTATGTAGGTATTTTGATAAGCTAATATCTTGATATCTGGTACCTTGATAAACAAATAAAAGAAAAGATAGCGTTAATTAGGAGATTTCTGATAAGATCTATTTAATTATATAAACTTTTGCGCCGATTTTTTTTCAGTGTTTTGAAACTTGTCGATTAAGTACTACTACCAACCTTCTCGTCCAAAATCATGAAGCCAAAACCACTACAGGTTCGCCACATGATCAGATGGAAAATCAACCACTGCCTTTGTTGAAAGTAACAGTGCTATACGTCTAGTATTTCATCAAAGATGAGAACTTGCAATTACTTGGACATTCGGGCTACTTTGAACGCTATAAGTATCCACCTCTCCCCTATACACCTAAGCAATACCACAGTTTTCGTGGTAAAGGATTATGGTTTCGGACAAGCC
Organism: Mastigoproctus giganteus; assembly: GCF_048544385.1. NCBI lineage: Eukaryota > Metazoa > Arthropoda > Arachnida > Uropygi > Thelyphonidae > Mastigoproctus > Mastigoproctus giganteus. Next base: position 149,513,755 of record NC_143581.1, on the reverse strand, counting down.
TTCTTACGAATTAAGGAAACCATAAGAAAGACCAAGAACAAAACTATCCAGCGCATCCTAACTGTGGTGGTTTCTCAGGGAGTTGTTCTGTCTGGAGCATTATTCTCAGCAGCACAAATTCCATTTATAACAGACAATTCTAAAATCTTACCTTACCAACGACTTAAAATTTGCATTGCAGCTGTCCTCAATGACGAAAAGTCCAACTTATTATTAATAGTGAAACACAAGCTCTAAAATCTCAATAACTACCTTAAAGAGGTCTACTTATATTTTCTGGATGTTGCAGCAGCCTTCGACAACGTCTCAATCCCAGCTATAACAGTAATCCTCAAGGAGTATTTCCTCATTTCAGGAAGCACTTTAAGCATTCTCACTAACACCCTTCAAGAAAGACAAATTATCGCAATAAACGGGAAACAAACAGCATCTTACTGTATCTCCAAGGGAGTACCTCAAGGGGGCGTATTGTCCGCCACCTTCTTTGCAATAGCACTAGCCCCATTTTTAGCTCAAAACTGTTAACAATTTATTACATATGCTGACGATTTGAAATTTTTTGTAACATCTAAAGAACAAGAAACTGCACCCCATCTATCAGAGGAAGCAAACAAGGCAATCAAGAAGCTAGAAGAATATCTGCACTACATTGGCCTGAAACTTAATGAAAAGAAAACTGCCCAAATGACCTTCACCAACAAAAAGAAGAAAAATGAAATTACGATTTTTGTGAACAATACCAGAATCCAAAATTCCCCCGCACATGTTGACCTTGGCCTTAAGTGGGATGAAGGATTAAACTTCATACCTCACTTCGAACACATTAGGAAAAAGACATACGCAGCACTGTGGAGCACTAGACAAGAACTCACCGGTCTCCGAAGCCCTCATCTTATAATTCAATACATTCTTAAATGCGTTACACCGATTCCGTTGTACGCATCGACTATCTGGTCATCAGCCCCTGAGAGCAACATCAAGGCCTTCTTAGGAGTAGAATACTGGCTCCTGAGATGGCTAAACAAGATCGCCGGGAAACCGTTTACCATCTCAAGAGCGGTCTTGTCTGCCAATCTGGACATCATACCCTGGAAGTATATCATCACAACCAGAAACATCTTAACTCTGGCAAAGCTACTAACGGAGAGAATAGATGCGCCGAAAGTGGGAAACGTGATCACTCGCCCTCGGATGACACGACCGAGAATAAACAGAGAAGAACCAAGTCTCAAGTGCCAACTGACTCAATTGGACTCTCTGGGGAGATTTTTCCCAGCAAATACTGTGAATTATATTAATAATTTAAATATAGATCCAGAGAAACTATGTACAGACAAAATGTATAGGACAGAAATCTTTGGTAATGTGTATCGGCAAGTATAAATATAATAAGAAGACTAATTTAATAATTTATATAATAATATTTAGCATTTAACAACCATTTGTAATTAATTAAACCAACTTAACAATTAATTCATTAACCACATATTCTGTGTTTTCATCTCCAAATTTTGTAAATAAGTTCATGTAAACATGCTTGTAAATACTATAATGTAACCACACCCTCTAGCCACGTGCTGTCTATGGGTGTCTCGAAAGAGAAATAAACAGATAATAATAATAATAATAATAATAATTATAGATGCATCCCGCAAAATCAGCTCAAATTGCATTCTACTTGAAGTGGTGTCCCACCATCTTAAATTATTTCATTGAACGATTTGCTATAATCAAACCGTGTGTTTTAAGGCGACTTTATTTGTTTTGTAGAAAGAAATACTCGGGAAAAATTCCCTATGAAAAAATGGTACGTAATATACGTAGTGAGCTATATGTCAGACGTGTCAGATTTTTTTTTCTTAGAGTGAATGAATGCTTTATTTTACTCTAGTTAACAGAAGTGAAAAGTGGCTAATTAATTATCTTCTTAATAATTAACAAACTTCCATCTGTTGCTGTGGATAACTTATAATTATTTTTTCTTCACTGAATATACTTCATAACTTAATATCCATCCAACGCTTTGCAATATTTTACTTATTTCCACCTGGATTTTTAATACAAAACTAATATGCAACACGTGTTTCACGTTTCTCCTTGAAGAAAGCTTATAAAAAACTCTCCGCATGTTTCATATACACGAACTACGAACAGTTCTTTTCCGTGCATCAGCCATATTACCATTAAATTTTCCAATTAACGCATGACAAAAAACAATATGTAGTGTTTCATCTACAAAAATCAATCTGCGTTATATATATATATATATATATATATATATGAAAAAAAATTGCAGGATTTCTATTGGTCTAATTTTAACAAAATTTGGAAGAGTCCAACAAATATTTCTATAAGATTAAAATCTACAATTTCATGAAAATCGTTCCATTAGGAATCAAGTTAATCCATGCGGACGGACATAGAAACAATAGGTGGTTTACGCATGTACGAAACGGTTCTGCATTAGGAGCACCCTTAGGTACGCTAACTACAGCGTGCAGAAAAGCTTGGATACGTTGTCCGCATGGGTTACCTTACTTATGGACATCGTCCAGTACCCTGTTCAATCTATGCTGCGAAGTATCCAGGAGTCTGGCGCTTGGGTGCAGCCGTAGGATGCACCCAAGTTAGTTTGTTAGTTATAAAGGTAAAATATAAATCGAAATCGAAAGAATAAACCCAAATTGTCTAATCCCCCTCTATGAAAACTTGAAATTTAAAGAATGTTATATAGTCCCATATCTTGAGAACGGGTATATTACGAGAGGGAAAAAACAAAACTGAACAGGAATTACTTATTTTGCACATAATAACCACATAAAGAAGGAAGATGAATGCAGTCGATTTTTAAAGATAGCGTGCGAAGAGAGATGGATGCCTTTCTTGGCGGCTATCAAAGCTTTCCGAAGAATTAGGATGACATGAACATACCAAAACGATAGTGAAAACAAGGGTCTGATTAACAGATTACTTCAATTGGCAGAGTTGATCGGCACTGGGGATCAAGCCTAAGTTTATTTTATTTGATTATCATAACTGATGGTCTTTGTTAACGTGCATGAATGAAAAACTACGTACGAGGATCTACTTTTCGAGAGTTATCTGATTATTGTAGTAGGCGCAGCTGATGAACTACCAAACAGATTTCAAATCTGGCAGATACGCTGAGGAAGATTAGGTTTTTAAGATTGATGTTTGGGTTCTGGGAAGATAAAGAAAACAACTCTTTGAGAGAAGAGATGCGGTGAATAGTTAAAAATATATACTGGTGTGTTGGGCACGAATTTAAATAAAAGTACAGCAGTCATTTCCCTAGTCTTAAGTATGATAAAGTAACTGTAATTTATGTCATGCATGTGAACAGACACAATTAAAAGCTAATCTTTAAAAGAGAAACAGAGGGAATTACATAAACAATATGTTTCTTCAAAGGTTTGATAATTGCAGTCAAGCATATCCGGTGTGGGATTTACAAATCCAGGGACTTACAAAAAAATCGGACTCTTCGGGTAGTTCATAAAGGATTTGCTGGAAAACAGTGGAAAGTGATCTGCTTATTGATATTCCTTAATGTAATTGGTAAAAAGGGGCCCAAAAGCTCGCAGTTATAAATAAATATGAAAGTACAAGATGTTAGAGGTTGGTGAATTAGTCTGCAACATCTATGCAACCTATTTTGTTGAAGATATTTTGATTATTTTTTTATATACATAAAGAAGCAATGCATGAGGTTAGAAATACAAACTTAGATAATACTACGAGCATTTAGGATGGTTTACGCAATTTCCGAATATCGGTATTTTAGCTGATGTAACTTTTTCTCAACACCAACTGATAGAGTAGATGTCATGTACTTGCCAATACCCTCTGTTTCTATCTCTAGCACTTCAGGATCTATACAACAATTTGTTTCTTTTAGCAGATTAACATAGTTCTTCCACGTCGTGTGAAAAATGTAGAAGGTAGAATACCGCCCAGATGGAAATTAAGTGAAAATTTGGCCGACTTAAACAGTCTCAGAAGAAAGCTGCACTTATTTTAATACCTCAAACTTCGGATTTTCATCCAGGACACAGCAAACCACCCGAAGAATAAACGTAGTTAAAGCCAAAATATACTGACACCTCTCAGCTTTAGGTTCTCTGTCACTCAACTAACGTACAGGTCATGCTGAGGCATGATCTGTCTTCTGGAAACTTCGGTTTTTCATCCGGAAATTGGCAAACCGATCGCAGAACGTAATAATTTTCAAATTAATACAATGACATCCCAGGACCTTAGTTGTGTTGGCGCATATTCTAAGCAACCCAACCAAGACCCTTCTGCCACCGTCGCTCTTATTTTTATTATGATTTATAGAGCGCATTAACAAGAGTCCCTATTGTGCTGTATCATGGACTAATCTCCATTCTTGTACGGGATGAAAATCCAAAATAACTCATGTGGAAATCTTTCTTCATCGGCTAACTATAACGCCCATAAAAACTAACTCTTTCCCCCATGCAAACTGCTATATTCCTCGATATATAATTTCTGTTCGCGACAAAAATATGGATGAAAGTTCTTTCCATTTAGCAAAGCATTATCTAATGATTCGACCTACTTTTTTTGAATGAGAATTGATCATTACCAATGTGTTATTAGATTATTCAAAAAGATTTCTTTTTTATTCTCCCACAAGATCGCCATTGCTGTCTTTTCGCAGTCAACAACGCATTAAATATAATCGTCCTACTTGGCAACGTTGCAGAGGCTAAAGCTAATGAGGTTGATAAAGGCTAGATGTCATGTTCGATGTAGCATTAATAGCTGGTTTTAAGTTAAAGAGAATGCAGCATAATAGGTTGTTTACTTTTGGCGTTGCCCCTCACAACTATTGTTAATTACAGACTATCCGGAAGAGCGCTTTAATCACCAAGTTTATAATGAGCATCAAAACTCTTCCATTTCAAACATAACTTCCTTGATTAGCCTAAACCTATAGTTTACTAAATATCGACACATTTAGCAGGTTGTAATTAAATAACGGATGCTGCACTCTTTGTTTATGACCTGTGGATGCAACATATGTTCAATAGGCGGTCAAATTACTTGGAGTAGTTACTTGTAAAGGAATATATATAGTGAAGTATGGTTTCTCATGATGTCCCAATTATTTAACGAATCCGAAGAATGGAGAAAGGAAACAGCAGAGTGGGTACATTATAAATATGTATCATCTTTTAGTTAAAAGCTACTCTTTTCAAGAATGAATTGAACAATTTAAAAGTTTAGTTTCAGATATCTCACTTAGTATTTGTTTCTCTAAATATTTAATTATTTGTGTTAATTTAAAATGTAGTTTTAATATTTATTTTGGCGTATTTTAATACTGATCTTTGGTATGAAGAAAGTTATTTATCTATAAATCAACAGACCATTAAAGCAAAAAAATCTGTTTTGTCTTTGAAGTTGCTGTTCGAGTTTCTTTCTATTCAGCTATTACGACTGTTTAGTTTTTCCATCTGAAGTAGTAACTGGATCTCATTATTTGTTGGCCTCAGGTTGTTTTATGAAGCAGTCAGTCCTTTGCAAAATGGATAAATCAGTGTCAGGCGTGTGATGAATGAGCCACTCGGCAACTAGCCAAATAATCCGATAACATCGAGTTTAGGAAAACCAAATCCCAAAGTCTTGCCAGACCTTTTGGACTAGGTCCTGACTGATGTTCATCTCTACATCTTTCATTATTTCTTAGAGGAGGTTGTCAATATTCCCCGGTTTCTTTTATTAAAGTAGATATTTGACTTACTCCGCGAAAGGTCCACGGGTTCATTACAGTTTATGTCCATCAAAAGAAACATGAAAAAAGAAATAAATCTTGGCAAGCTATGGAGAACTTGCAGAGATATCCGGAGAAGTGTTCTGTATAATATCTCATGTACGATTTACAAGATGAGAGCGCTAAGTAGTGATTTTTTTTGCCTTAAATATTTCTAGTAGAGTTGTCATATTATTTTTAATTCACGCGAGGAAGAAATAGTTGAATCGACGCATCTTATAGAGCCAAGGTAATTGAAATGGAGAGTGCTCTATTTTCTTGGATTCGGAAGGTTCAATCATCCCTACAGATATAGAACATTTTCTGAACAGTTTCTGCTCTATTTGTTTCTTTTAAAAACAACAGTCCTTAAAGTACGTACACAAAAACAGAAGTAGATAACTAAAGGGTATGTTTGATCTGTCTTTCATAAAAAAAACGCACATTGCACAAAATTCAGTCACATACCCATTTTATTAAATAATGAGAGAGAGAGCCTATTTTCCTTTAATTTATTCTACCCATCTATCAACATATGATCTTTAAATGCACCGAGAACTCGGTAAATGAAGAAAAAAAGGATTTATTTCTGGTACAATTAGAATTGCAAGCTTGTTCTCCAGTAACTGCATTCAAAATATTCGGCGCAAAATGGCTTTTTGCAATGTAACCGAAGCACAGAAACCATCAGGAATGTGACAGTTGGAATGTTTACTTCCATTACTGCAGGTTAGCAGAGATAAAAGTGCTTTTACTAGTTGCAGCCATGCATTCCGTAGCGGTAAATTATCAAACGTAGACAATATTGTCCTTCAAGCAGACTGTTTGAATTCTCTGAAATTATATTATCGGTATATTTTTGCTCCATAGCGCTGTAACAACCAAAGCACATTATTTTCTCCGACTGCTGGCTTATTTCAGAAATGATCTCCCAGCTTCATTGTCTAAAGGGCCATTTACAATTCCACTCCAGGCACAGCTACCAAAGTTGTTTGTCTTTTTTTAAGTAGCTATTTTGCCAAATAGTTTTCCGTTCTGCGCAATTCTTTCTTTAACTATTACGTATGCCCCATTTCTTTTCAATGGCCAGATTTCCATGAATCTTCCACGATCTACACCATTCTAATATACACTCGCTATATTCCTTTTCTATTGCTCAGTCTCCTTACATTTCTCTTCACTGATTCTTCATCATAAATCACCATACGTCTTTTTGTACAGTGCTGCCATCTAGTCAGCACTTTGACTTGCTTCCGTGTGCATTTTCTGGTGTTTTGTTCTATTAGTAGCATTTTCACTAATATATAACCTTGAAAAGGGTTGTTTATGCATACATGTGTAATGCACTTCCATCATTTCTACTACTCCGGTAGTATGCATGCATTGTTTAATTATATCTCATATTGTGAATACCTTCACGACGAGTTGCCGAGGTACTGCACTGCTTTGAATGAGCAACGCTTCACCAGTGGAGAAGACTAATGTCACTTAGGATACAATCACCCAGAATGCACCGCTTCTGAAAAATGGTATGGGATAAGATACTCTGTTATCCACATACTGTTCCTATTAGACTTAGGAAAGCATAAAATGTGTAGGAAAAAGTGATAGTAAGAAGAAATGCGGCCGAAAGAGGAATGGGACAATTACTCGTCACACTCACTGAACTCAAAAACTCAGTAATCCCACGAATTGGCAACGCTTCCCCATTACGGAAGACGGTTGTTACTTATTTGCGGTAACCAGGGCCTCATAAACACCCCCCGGACGGCACCGTTTTGAAATATGGTATGGGATAAAGTTCTCAGTTATCCTCATACTATCCCTATTAGACTTAGAAAAGAAATAAAGCTGTAGGAAGGCGATAGTATGAGAGGTAGAGGAAGGAAATGCCGTAGGAGGAAGAAAGGGACAGTTGCTCCTTCAACTCACACTCTAAGCTCAGATATTCCTCGAATAGGCAACGCTTCCCCAGTAGAGAAGATTGTTGTTACCTATTCGAGGAAACTCAGTGGACATCAGGCCCCCAGACGGCACCGTTTCAGGACTATTTTGTATGTGGGATAATAACTTGACTATCCACTTGTCCCTATTAGACTTAGAAAAGCAAAAAGGTACAGGAGAAAGTAATAGTAGGAGTGGAAGAGGAAAAGAAACGGTGTAGAAGAATGAAAGGGACAGTAACTCCTTCAACTCACACCACTCAAAAACTCATAAACTCCTCAAATAGGCAACGCTTCCCCAGTGGAGAAGGCTGTTGTTACCTATTCTTGGAAACTCCGGACATCATCAGGCTCCCCCTGGTGCGTTTCAGGGCTATTTATGTATGTATGTGAATATCTACTCGAATATCCACTTGTGCCTATTAGACTTAGAAAAGCAAAAAGTAGAGGGAAAGTTATAGTAGGAGTGGAAGAGGAAAAGAAACGGTGTAGAAGAATGAAAGGGACAGTAACTCCTTCAACTCACACCACTCAAAAACTCCTCGAATAGGCAAAGCTTCCCCAGTGGAGAAGGCTGTTGTTACCTATTTTTGGAAACTCTGGACATCATCAGGCTCCCCCTGCTGCCGTTTCAGGGCTATTTTGTATATGTGTGGGATAATAACTCAACTATCCATTTGTCCCTATTAGACTCAGAAAAGCAAAAAAGGTAGAGGGAAAGTAATAGTAGGAGTGGAAGAGGAAAAGAAACGGTGTAGAAGAATGAAAGGGACAATAACTCCTTCAACTCACACCACTCAAAAACTCCTCGAATAGGCAACGCTTCCCCAGTGGAGAAGGCTGTTGTTACCTATTCTCGGAAACTCCGGACATCATCAGGCTCCCCCTGGTGCGTTTCAGGGCTATTTGGTCCTTCATCGATGGGTAGGTAGGTATCCTGGTGTTGCAATAGTGACAACCCAGTTATGAAGTATACCTCCACAATATGAGAGATGCTTGATGGTGTGCCTGGTTTAATCTAAAAATATTTCTTGACTAAATGTTTAAGGATATGAAAAAGGTTGTTTATGCATGGGTAATGCATTTCCATCATCTCTATTGCAACAATAGGGTACCTGCCAACCTGCTGATCAGTAAGCCAACGAGCTTCGAAACGGCGCCATCTGGGTGGTGGAATACGCCGAGAATAAGTAACATTAGTCTTCCCTGCTGGGGAAGCGTTACTTATTCAAAGCAGTGCAATACCTCGGCAACTCGTTGTTAAGGTTTCGCAATATGAGATATAATTAAACGTATTAAACGTTGTATGCATACTACCTGGGTAGTAGAAATGATGGAAATGCATAAACAACCTTTTTCATACTCTTAGACTTTTAGTCAAGAAATATTTTTTAGAACATATAACCCTGTTAGTAATTTGAACAAACATTGATCTATCTATGTACACTTCTCCGTGAAAAGTATAACACACCTATGAGAAACCGTTTTTCCTACCTATATTATCTGAAAATTCAGTTAATATTCATCAGAATAATCACATAATTAGTTACCCGAATTACAAAATATCACACTTATCTCCTAAAGTAAATATATCTGCACACAACCCGGGCCAAAAAACTCCTTCCACCTTACTCAAAGACTCTTTAATAATTCTGAGAAGTAAAGATATATGGAAGTAGAATTAGATTTTACGAAAATAAATTCGGACAGGATCTAATTCGATTTTTTGAGACCCTGGTGCAGCTGAACCGGATGTACACGCCTAGTACCAACTGTGCCGACAGAGTGTAGTTTCCTTGGCGCTCTACGAATAAATATCTCGCATTACTGATGAGGCTATTAATATAAATATATTTTCATATTTTACTATCTTAGGTACACGCAATTTCATCTGAAATAAATAAAAATCCAACTGTAATGAGACAGTTGACTTGTCATTAAGTTATTGACCACAAAATTTGATCCTCAATCAAAGATTTAAATCATTTGAAACTGTGCGGATTCACTGAAATTTGCTTTCACTTTTCATGGTTGTAATACCGAAGGCACACTTCTATTTCCCACACGTATCAACTGTGGTTACTCACCGAGAACCACTGAAGGAGAAATAAAGATTTCGCCATCAGTCTAAATAAATTAACTAATAGAGGAGGATTTTTTATAAGAGTTGATTGCTCCTTTCTGCTGAAAACCAAATCACATAAGCGGCTGGGTTTGAAAATAGAATTCCGGTGGATATCTGTCCAGAAAGAGATAGGTTGTAGTTCAGGCTGGTATCTGAGGCAGAAACAAATCAGAAAACAGACTCTGGTAACCCAGAAGCAAGTACGATTTTATAAATGCCCGTAAAAGGTCAGCCTGTCACATAATATTAAATGCATCTGTGTACATATTTCTCATACGCGTTTTGAAATCACTGAACGATCCAAGAAAATTCATTGGGACTGTGCTGGATGAATGTTTGGCAGCATAATCCGCAATTTCGTTTTCCTGGTATTCCAGTATGGCCTGGGATGCAGCAGAAGACCACCTTTTGCTGATGCTCTTTGAAATGAATCAATGATAGGTGCAGAAGTGTTTTGGATGGTTAACAGAAGACTTTGCGAATCTGTATACACAAAGCTCTTTAGAATTAAGAGATGGAAAATATTTTATAGGGAAGCTTTATGACATATAATTCAGTGGTGTAACTACTGCATTATGTGGAAAGTAATACAGAAACGGTAATGTAAGGGACTACCACGGCTGTCCTCCTCAACTCCTTGACTTCGATCCACCAGTAGATATTTTAGCGAAGCCAGGATAACTTTGTCTATGAGCAATGTATAGCCGCATTGAGGGTTTTTTCCCTACTAATGGAAATAATTGTCAAAAGACAGCATGATGACAGACACTATGAAGGTTGTTGTGTTTTAAGAGCATCGGAAACTAAGGTCATGTTGCTCCGTGTATATTGTCTGTAAATTGCGGGTGTTCTGAAGTCGATTTTCTGTTTGCTGGACGATAAATCCGAGTTTCCGGAAAGAAAACCATGCTACCCTCGCCTGAGACTGGATTTTGGGTTTGGCAGTGCATAGGAATGACGCCAGAAGCTTGGGAAAGTATGGTCAGAGAAGATTCGATTGGAAAATCAAGAGTGAAGCTAGTAATTTTTTATCTAAATTTTGGAGTATTACATAGTATATCCCATTAGGACCAGCAACACTGTTCTTTGAGTAGATAAGAGATTGCTGTAGTTCACATATGGTAAATGGTTGAATATAAGGCAGACCACAGGTGTCAGTGGTCTGACAGTTTTTTTTAAATTATCCAGTCAGCCTTTGGAAATTTCCATTTTACTGGATTATCTGTTGGTAAGGAATGGTATGTTTGAATTTACATATTATCGGGTGATTGTCGCTGTTGTTAGGATCGTTAAGAGTTATCCAATCTATACTTGCGTAGAGGATTGAAGAACAAATGGAAAGGTGAACAGCAGAGGTTGATCTGGTAGGAAAATGGACATAGGTAGGAGCTCCAGTGTTCAACAACGTTAAATTCTTTCTACCATTTCAATAAACTTACCACGCCTGTCTGATTTGGAGGGACACCATAATAGGTGGTGTGCATTAAAGTCACCTAGTAAACAGCATGGAGGTGGTAATTTCAAGAAACGATCTTCGATTTTCTAAATAGTATATTGACGATTAGATGGAAGATAAATTGAGACCAGAGTAAGAGTAATACCAATTACTATATATCTTGCAACAGCTTCTTAGGTTTGCAATGGAATATGTCTGGAGGGGACCCATTCCATTGCAGACCTTGATCTTGAATCCAAGAGTATGGGTACTCCTCCATGAGCACTACTAGTGTCAGATCTATCTTGTCTGAAGATGGTATAAGTTTTGATTGAAGGGGAGGCTTAGGGGTGGCACATTAGTTTCTTGTAAGCACAAGACAACAGGATTGAAGCAGTGAATCAGTTCATGGATATCATCGATGTTGCTGCGAAAACTTCTGCAATTCATCTAGATGATATGTTCCATTATTTGGCTTTGTATGTGGAAGATGAATCTGTCTCCTTGGCATTGCCATCATTATGCAGCCTCAAAAAGTTCAACTGGGACGCGTTCGGTTCTCTGTGCTGGACAATGAAATGTTCTGATGAATCTCTTCATTCCATATGTTCGCAATTTTTGCTATCTGACGTGGGGCTTGTGTTGAAAAGTGCCAGGGATTCTTCTATTAAATTACCATAATATCGGGCGTATAGAATTGTCCAGAAAATCAATGCAGGACTAGCATTCATAGTTCAGTTTTATGTATTGTGATCAGGGAACCCAGTCCACGAAAACACTTACAAACCACAACGTCAGCTCCTCCCAATTTCACAGTTCGAAATAACACATTCAAGCTACAAGCATTATTTAAGCATCCTTAGTACTCCGACCCGTCTCCGCGACTTTTCAGTCCTCAGTTTCGATTTCTATTAATCACCAATCCAGGTTTTGCGTCTTGCACCTGCCAATCGACGGCGAGCATTTGTTTTTGTTATCAAAGGCATGTGGGCTAGAGCTCTTCCTTAAAGTTCATACAGCATGCTACGTGTCGTGGAAACCCAAGTTTCCCCTGTGACCCCCCACCTCTGAAATCGCCGTTTTATTCTGAAAAATTGGTATATCGATCACAAAGAACACGAGAAATTTATGAATATATTACACATGGATAGATGAGATCGTTTTGAGGGTAGACGATGATCACATTTATAGGCCAAAATATTTGTATATTACGTTTTCACGTAATATCCTACAATCAGTGGGGCTATCCTTAGCTTTTGGTAGGGCAGTGTACTTTGTTTTCCTATAACTAGTGAAAGTTTCACAAAATAACTCAAGTAAAAGAAAAAAAACTTCCCCTTTCTTTCTTTTTTTGTTTGGTTCCTCCCTTCCTGATTTTGTTTACAAGTTCTTTGCCAGTTTGCAAAAACGATTCCTGTTTTTATAAACCACGCAATTTTTGCAATCAGAAAAATCTTCCTCTCGCACCAGGCGATTGACAACGAATAACTCCCTGTGTTTTTCTATTTTTATGCTTAAAATGGGAATTTGGCGGATGACTTCAGCCGATTTCCTAAAAAAATATTGAAAATAAAGGTATGCCTTTAATAAAGCCCTCGTAATATATTTATTACAGTATATTAAAAGGTAAAGTCAATGTCACTCTCTTTCACAACAGGTTTACTAAAAATATCACCATAACACTGACCTAATAGATGTACGAGCACGAGAAACAAGCAAGAAGTGGCGCCATATGAAAATGTGGTCAAGGGTAATCGAGCTGATGAGCAAATGTTCTGAGCATAAGTACTGAAAGTTGGCAGAAATAGTGCAAAATGTTTCCATCAAGACACTGCACTCCCGCGGCATTTGAACATCAGTAAGTTTCAAACACATGAAGATAATATGTTAGTTCTAATGGCAGTTAAGATCACTTTGGAATACTTTTAAGCAATTTTCCACAGCACGTCAGTAATGTTTTGCTTCATCCCTCCAACATTCTTCAGCTGCCCAGTCGAAGAGATGCGTGTTGGCTATGCCATGGTCAAGGGTTCCAGTTCATTGTGCCTTTATCTAACCTGGTGACTACAAATCTTGCATGATAGCTCGGATTGTTATCATGTCAGAACATGTAGGATCCATTTCCAAAACACTCCTAGAGTGTCAATACAAAGGCTCTAGGCTATAACCAACGGTTTCAGTTCAAACCATGAAAAGTAGCCCCAGACTTAAAACTGGGGTTTGACTGGATCAGGGTAAGCACCCAGGCAATGCCAAGAGGAATTCAGAATATCAGGACCCATGGGCAGCCACTGATAGTGTAAAACAGTGTTTCTACAACTTTTTGACAGTGATCCTAAATACAGTCCTGCAATACATAGGGTTGGTACACCATAAATGAATAAAATAAAAACTTATTTGGCCAGCAGATGGCTTTAATACGCAAGTTTCATGCGTTCGGTTTGAAGTGGTTAAAATGCTAATGATGTTAAAATATTTGATGTGGGTAGCATATATAAAACAGCAAATTTCATAAAATGAAAATAATATTATCATTTTAATTAAGCAAAATGAAAATTACACTTTTCTCAGTGTCTACCAGGACGCTGCTTCATTTTGTGGGTGAGCTCTTCCACTCTTGGTTTTATATTGATAGTTAAACCACAACGCAAGTCAACTTAGGGATAAACACGGTTCCTTGGTTTAGTTTTGATTGCAACAAAAGCCGAAAATCTTCGCAGAAGTATAGGGTGGGAGAAGAGCTTTTTCATCTTCACGAGTCAGAATGGACTTATCCATGAGATGCGTCCAAAATTTCAAATTTGGAAAGCTTTCGAAACGTTGCTTCTGCACTTGATTTCCCTAGAGATCTAGAAGTTCTAGAAATCCTGTGATATCTCTTTCCGACTTCCACGTTTTTCTGCCATACATCACTATCCGTTTCTCTATCCATTTTTAAACAAAAATATATATTTTTTATTTTCTCACAGAGACCTTTCCGCGACCCTCAGAAACATCCACGTGACCTCAGGTTTGAGAGCCACTGCTGTAAAATAAGTACACTCCAGATCAGGTTTCATACAAGTGGAAAGAGAAACTCAAGTTTACTGAAACTCTCAAAATGTCAACTAACTCAGCCACGGTGGAAAAAAAAATTCCTCGCGTCATTGACAGGATTCGAACCCAGGTCTTTTCCACACGATATTAGAGGGTCGTGATTATAACCACAGTGCCAGCCCCGAGGGCAGAGTGCAAGCAAAGAATTACGTCGTGTTCAAATTCACTTGAACCTAAAAGAGATGCTAATATTTTTGTAAATTAATATGACCTAGTGTAGCCCCCTCCGTGACAGCTTAATTGGAATAATACATCACGGCCACCCGTATAGAGAAGTCTGGGTCTGATATTCGTCAATGACTGAAGGACTTTCTAAAGGCCTCTTTCAAAATTATTTACTTTTTTGAGAGTATTTTGTATGTGGAACTGTATCAGTCCGAGTGTTTATATTTAAAGATTATAAACTAATATTTATACGAATTAAAATCAATAAAAGAATATACAAAAGTCTCATTAGACCAGTTGTGACATACGGCTGTGAAGCTTGGACATTAACGAGTAAAGATGAGTAATTGTTGAGAGTGTTCGAGCGTAGAATTTTGCGAAAAGTCTTTGAGCCCGTACAAGACGTTGATGGATCCTGGAGGATCAGAATGAACCATGAACTTGAAAATCTTATTCAGGGTGCGGTCATTGTCAGATTTGTGAAGAGCCAAAGACTTGCGTGGTTGGGACATGTTATGAGAATGGATGACAGCAGAACAACTAAGAGCGTAATGAAATGGAAACCTACCGATAGGAGGGCAAGAGGAAGACTGTGGAAAAGATGGATGGATGACGTAGAAGAGGACTTAAATATCATGAGAATATGAAGTTGGAGAAGTTTGACTTCTGGGAGGGCTTACTGGTGGAACATCGTTGAGAAGGCTAGGATCCACCCTGGATTATAACGCCAGAAGAAGACGAAGAAGAAAATCAATTAAAACTACACTTTCATCATACATTTGTATTTCAGGTATGTCCATAAGTATTTCGGAGCGATTACTATATGTATTGAGCTACTAGAAAAAGTAGAAATACATTTTTCCATGAAAATTAACAATGCTTCAGACTTTTAAAAAGTCCAATATAATTTTCTTGTTATTTTTATTATTATTTATTGACGTATTTTACTATAAAAATAGTAAACAAGCCAGAACAGAGTTTTATTAAATACATTAAGTTAATGGACACCAGTTTCAATTTTAAAACGTTATCAGAACACACTGTTAACTAAACAAGTAAATATAATGGTTGGACTTTCTACACTCATTCGAATACCGACACTGAAAAATATGTACGTTTTCAAAGAACAATTTTATGTCGTAAATTTTCAGTAAACTTTAAAAATCGAACATGCTTTTGGCGTTAACTTTAATGCGTCTTCCCGGCGGGACATTTGATCTAGATAAAAGCTCTTTTATTCTCCACCAGGACACGAAAGAGTGAGCTAGAGATCGTCAATAGAAAAACGTCACATGCTGGCGACAGGAAACCCAAGCTCATGATAACCCAATGCTTACATTCTTATCGATAAAATGGGTCTGTTGCACCTCACTATGGGTTCTGACTTCAGTGTTCGCATTACACTCTCATTACTTCAACATGTAGGAAGTTATATAGAATGTACTGAAGTCAAAATGTTTTTGATCTCTTCTTGGCTTCGTTCAACAGATTAAAACCCAGATTCCGATCTGGGTTTGGGTCTCAAAATGTCACACATTTCCATGATTATTAAATGGCCTAGAAGTCAAGCTGTTTTCCAATACCATTTATAGTCAATTTTAACATACAGATTAAAATAAATACCTTAAAACACAGGTTAGTAACAAAACATGTTAATTCAATGGCTTCGAAACATCCAGTTATTTAATAAACATGTTTTCTGTTATTAACATAATTATATTAATAATTAATTTAATTAATGGAAAATAAACATATTACATAGTAGAGTGCAATCTTCAGAGCCACTGACAACAACCATGGTCAATTGAAACGCGCGTACTCCCATCCTTGCGCACTGCGTTACTCGCATTATAATTAATGAAAAAAAAAAAATCATTTTAGATAAGAAAAGTTTCTAAAAATGTATTCGGATGTCCTTCCTCAGCGAAAAACAACACGTTTTAGATAGTCAATCAGTTTCCAACTCCGTTTTCTTTAGCTCTGAGCGCAAACCTTCCTCTTCCAGCGTCTCCGACTTTGTTATTGTGCAAGAAAAAATTGTAATTTATTTCGCTTTTATGAATTCTCACATCGGTTTTCCCTCCAGGATGCTGCTGTTACATTTGGTGATGCACATTGCCTCTTTACTCCATTTCTACTTCGGCATACCCCCAAGGCTTTGACGTTATATTATTTTCCAAGTTTTCTTTTCAATAACTTCACTCCTACAAAAGCTAAATAATTCTTTGCAGTTTCGTTCAGAAGTCTTAAAGAACGAATTTCTTACGAATTTAGTACACAGCGGTTTCTGTTTTTCTCCACACGAGCTTTCCTTTCTTCCAAACATTTATCTTCATCGATACCTGCGCAGCTATATGTAGTGAACACGATTGTGTATTAACCAATGCATCCTACATGCCCCAAAGCATCTCTGTTATCAAGTTAAAAATTTTAATCGCCTGCCAATGTTATTCTGAAGTTAGTTTTTCTAAATTCGAAATCCCCACAGAGTATATCTCTTTCTTCTGTATTACTGCATATATTACTTCTCAATGATCACAATACAAGCGTTATTTGAAAAGAGCAGCGTTTATTTTTATACGAAAGAAAACACAAGCGGGTTATAGAAGAAGATAACTTATTTCATGGAATTATTTATCAATATGACATAACTACATTGGAATATGACGCACTTTAGTTCGATTTCTGTTTTAATACTCTTTATCTCTCATAAAAAAATGATCCATTCGTTGTCTTTTGTTCTTAGAAGCGAAAAATCTGTCTATCTAAGCAGATGTGTAGAAAGTTTACTGGAAATAGTTAATCATAATTATTCCAGAAATCACGTTACTTTATACAGGTATTATTATTTTGGTCGTTAAGGGTTATGGCCATAAAAATTCTACTTTCCTCAATGGAGAGAATTTTATGGTGATTTTAAACCCCTTTAAGCCATTTATGTTTTTCTACTCGCTCGTCATACTTGAACAGTCCCTTTTCCTTCGCTCGTCGAAAAGGTAGGTGTTGTAATAAGAGATGATTTATTATCTGCGGTTAATCATTGATCTGATATGTGTTTGTTATAGATTACCTAAGAGCAAGTTTGTACATAGATGGTATCGATTCCATGCTTTGCAATAACATCTTAAACCTGCATAACTGACTTGCATATAGTGACGTTGTAGATGCCTGTTAATAAATCGATATTATGTTGTCAGTATACCTGCAGAAGAAGACATTAAGGGAAGCAGGGAAAACTCGAATATAGTTATGATCATTTTATAGAGATATTTCAAAAAATAATGTTGCGATTAATCTTTATGACATACATTGAGTGGCCACTCTATTAGCTACACCAACGTAACAGCGACTAGGTACCCCTTAGAACAGTCTACATGCATCGTGGCACGGAATCAATGAGTTATCAAAAGTGTGCCACGGGGATATTGACCCATGTGGATCCAATTGCTTTCCACAGTTACTGAAAATTGTATAGCTGTGGATCTTCGCTCAGAAGAGCTCGTTCCACCTCATCCCACTAATTGGATTGAGATCTACTAATTGGGGAGGCCACCACACAGTAGGCTGAATTCAGTCTCATATTCCTGGAACCAGTACTGTACAATTACGAAGTTATTCCATCGATCACCATCCTGTCGGAAGAATTATTCGTAGATGGACACTACAGGACTTAAAGGATAGGGCTAGTCGGGAAAAAAATCTAAATAATTTGTAGCATCCTTCACTAGAATCAAAGGGATCAATGTGAACCACAAAAACGCTCCCCATACAATTAAACTACCTGCATTGTTAACACGTGGCAAGATGGGTCTATGGGCTCTGTTTCAGCTATATTCTTGTCTTCCCAGCGTGAAACAGCAGAAACTGGAATTCACTAGTCGTGGCAACATTTTTCTAGTCTTCCGCTGTCCAGTGTTGGTGATCCTGAGCCCTCAATAATCGTACTTTCCCGTTTTTTGCTGAAAGGTGCGGAATCTGGTTCGTTCAACTGCGATACCATCAGTGACAAGGTACGAGGATTTGTGCATTCAGAAATGAATCTTTGGTTAGCACTGTTGTACTGGGTTTTTTGATTGACGTATTGTAGTCTTTTTATAACCCTGCACAAGTCTTGTCAACCTTGGACTCTTCCATCAAAGAGCTGTTTCGGACTAGGATCGCCGTTGGATGATGTTATTTGATTATTTGACCAACCTCGATACACTAGAGACCCGGTCATGACTGGTCCATTTCATGAAAAGGATGGGTGTATCTGAAAAGTGATCATTCATTGTGTGTGAAGTCTTCCTCTAATTTATTGGACAACAGTTGCTATAAGTTAATTTTCTCTCTCTAATGAGCGCAGTGAGATCGGTCGAATCCCAGTAAGATTACTAAGGATCTTCTTTGAAACGTTACATTTTTGCTTGCACTCATTGGTGGAGATACTCGTCAATCAATCATAATGACGCACGCTTTCACAGTTGCAATTTTGAGTGGAAGTTCGTTAAGCAAATAGAAAGAGAGGATACCTCCTCGCCTAAAATTCAGATAAATTTCTTTGATAAACTGATAATGAATTTTACGTATGAAATAAATTAATATTATTGCACTGAAATTCGGATAAATATATCTGTCAATTACTAGCGAGTGATAATTAATATCATTTATAAACATTTCAGCCAATAAACAAGTTTTTATCAAAGTTATATATATTTTTTAGTCAAAGATGTGTACTGAAGAGTATTCACTGTACCGGAAGAAGAAAAAAATCTTTACTGAGAATACCTCCATAAGAAACAGATTGCTAACTAACTTATCTCCCTGTAGGAGGCAATCACCAGGAAGACGTCACAGTTAAACCGAAGTAATGAAATGCTCAAAACAGGAATGCAGTGGAAAACCATGAATCCAAGCCTTTCTCTATGCTTAAGTGCACCTTTGGTACTACGAGTAACGTAGAAAGTGGAATTTCGCCGGGATATTGATTTCTTGTCTTCCGTGTCATTGCCATCTGTTTAATTCACTGACAGCCGTATTCTGAAACATTTTCGACAATGGGAGCTGGCGGCCCTATAGTGAACTAGCGCACGAGGGGCTTCTTGATGCATATAAACGTGATTTTCCTCTTCCAAACCGCTCATGTATTCGTGTCTTTTACAGACAACCATACTGCTGCAGCGCTATTGCCTTTATATCTCGGTTTCTGGCATTGTGTGAGACTCTCATAAAGAGGGGTTAGCAAAGGCAGATGAAAGCTATTGATTTCTGCGCTTGTGTTTGATATGACATAAGATATTTCCCATTGCTCGAACTGATTTCAATCGGGATCGATGAGGAACCACTAATGGACATTGCTATGTGTAATTCCAGTGGATTTAATCTCCAGCGCTGATTCGATGGAATGAATTTTAGCCGTTTTGAAGTCTGGCGTTTTCGTTCAATCTGTGATCACTTTTTCACTCGTAAGAAAGGTAAATCAGCGTACGATTCATTAATCTGGTTAGAGTCCAATTATCATTGGTTTTAAGTATTCGATTTAATTAATATTAGATGCAGTTTTTGTTTAAAAGTTAAAAATACACCTTCATCAGCATGACAATGTCCGTGTCACATAATTATCGATCTCTTAAAGGATGATCGCTAGCCTGATAATGGCTGGTAGTGATTTAGTCGACAGTCAGTCCCCCTCGTGGTGGAATTCGTATATTTTCAAACTTTATCTTAGATTTATGGAATATAAAAGCAAAATGACAACTGCAGAGTTGTAGATCTCAATCGGATAAACATTTTCTGTCTATTTGATGTAAAATAAATGGGTTTTGAGCAAGGAAGTCTGAAAATTGGAATCCGAGAAAGCAATCTCAGCAGCTACATTCAAATAAATGTGGTTAAATAAGTGTGGAAATTGTAAAATATGAAATGTATTTGGCGGTTTGAAAATAAAGTTTATTTCACGTACTTTTATGCGTATTGATACAGTAACTTATCAAAACGAATTATACGCCTGGTGTCATTGCGGTTAGCCTGAAATGCATGTTTTGCAATGCGAAATATAATATTACGATGGAAGTACTCCAACGGCGATCTTTAACTGCAAATATCTGTACCAGTGATATAATGGTACATCAAAAATGGTGTAGCAGCAATGCACCAACTATTTGTTGAACACATTCAATACATAAACAAGTGGCACATCCATGTTGGCGTAGCTGCTGCGATTTCTTTCAAAACAATGTTTGTCTGATTGAGATCTACAACTTTGCAGTTGACATTTTTCTTTTATCACCCACGTACCTGGAGAAAGGGCTACGAAATATATGTTTTACCCCACAGGAGGCTCTGATTATCCATAATCGGAAATGTTGGGTTGTTGAGATGGACAAAGACAAGATTCTGCCTATAAGATTACAGTACAGGCAACATGAGTAGAGGACAAGCGTGAGGGTGTTTATAGCTATAATGATCCAATATAACGTATCTGTAAATGGCATGTATTTTAGGTAATATCATCATTATTATCCTAAAGATCATAGTTAAGAAATATCTGCATGTATACATAATATAAAACCATTATATTTCTTAATGAGCCACTGCATTTATAAACCTGACTATAATGATTTTCAAATAGTTTTTTTTATTTTCAAAATTGCACCACGAGAGTCTAGCGCTTTCTTAGCGGTTTCAAATAGGATACCATCCATATGACGAAGAGTTCTTCGAGATCTTTTCTTGCTAAATTCGGAGACAGTAGATCTTATACCACAGGGGTGAGTTTTTCTTCTTGAATTTTCCACTCAGAGACTACAAACTATTCCCAGAGCAAAGAGCATGCTCAATCAGGAGTATTCTACAGAGTTTTTTTTCTCTCTCTCTCACAGTATCAGGAAAGGCATTCGGGTTGTAAAATTCTGGTTGCAAGCATTATCGGAAGACCCCTGGGATGTTCCGGAAATCAATGACGGAGAGGAGGGGGGGGATGATTCTAATATAAAAGAATGCTAGTGTTACTCTCAGCGTGCCTTCATAAATTTTGTTAAGGCTACAGTGAAGACTGCATGGAGTCTGTACCCCCAATTTTTCCATCTATAAATCCGAGATCGTTACATCCGATAAAGAGGAGAGAGAGAGAGAGAGAGAGAGAGAGAGAAGGGGCACATCTAAAAATTGAATAAACGTAAATTGTACACATCGTAAAATTTTTAATTTTATTGCTAGAACCTAATTAAGTTTTTAATGCGACTTTATAAAAATTAAATGCCAAAGTGAGTTATCATTAGTCAATCTATGAATTGTACACTAGGTTATAATATGACTTCGAAATTAAATTCTTAGGGATACTTATTTCTCTCTGTGATCAGGAGCATTCGAAGACACATCAAGTATTCAGATTGTCAGAACTCGGCACTAATGTAACATTAAAAAAGAAAATCGGGAAAAAATTACTGTTACCATTCGTGAAATTTAAAATATGTGGATTAGCGCTGTGTGAAAGATCCCTCTAGGTTCTGTTGGCATCAGATTAAAGTTCATCATATTTTAAAACTCCCAAAAACAGCGCATGCTTAGTTTTACAAATATCCAGTGAAACCGATTGTAACACTTTAATCCTCCACCTTGTATACTGAAAAGGATCAACATTACATAGTTATCAAAACGCTTATCTTGGAAGATTCTTTAATATTTTAATTCTATTGCATAACTCACTGGTTTTGAAAATTTACTTTTTAAAAACGAATTTACTGCAACATTGTTAAAAAGAAGCCATTCACCTACTAAAGTTGCACGTTATAATAATATAAAGAAACCTGCAGGTGGAAATCAAATATTTTACATGAGAATAGCATCTAATAACCGCAAATAAACACGAATGACGTGAACATAAGTGAACGAGTACTCGCATACTTCAACATAACTTTTTTCTCTCTTTCGCTTACGGTACTACGTGAATTTGAGAAGATTTACTTAGAGAACTTTGTGCAGTTCGTGGCACTCGCATCATCACTCAGAATCCCATTACGGCTGGTCCATTTCCAGATCAACATACATTTGCATACTATGCCCTCTGAAAGCTATTACGAAGAATTGCATTCCAAGATGAAACGTGGCCCGCCGGGAAGTGTATCACTACCCTATCTTTTTCCAAGTTCCCTTTTAATATAAACCAGTATATTTCGTAGACCATATTCCGGGGGAATTTTTCCGCTCTAAAAATCGTTAATGTTCGGATTTTGAAAAATTGTATTCCAACTTTGTGCAGTGCAATCCCAAAATTACTTCTCTGTCCATCTATTAACTTTGAAACAACCTTCAGCATCAGGCTAATTTTACATCACAAAAAGATAATTTATAACTAGTTATATAAAAGACATAAATAACTATTTATCTCTTGTATATAATTAACTATATATTATATTTTTTATGGTGTAAACTTCCTATCTATATAACTTCAAAAATATCAAACATTCACCTATTTACAGCTGGCTTTAAATACTTATTTTCAATATTTATATAAAAACATGCTGAATAATTTTATGAGTATTGTTTATTACTGAGCTTTAATGAAGTTGTGAAAATATGATACTTTTCACAACCTTCACTTAAGTACTCAAGTGAGGGTATACGAATTTCATAAATATTACATGATATCAGTAATTAAAATATACTGTATTTAAATTATTAATTTGATTCTTATATTATTAATTAGATTATATTAAATTATTGCATTAGGATTCTCGAAAAATGATATTAAACACGGTAATAGAAATAGGCGAGAAAAAAAATTCATGTTGGCTCCATCTAAGCCTAACCAATCCATTGATTCAAATTGAAATTAAATTTAAAATATTGTTATTAATGCAAACTAGCCAAACCATTGTGTATATAAACAGTTTGTATTCTAAAGGTCGGTCTGCCTGTTTTTTTTTGAATTTCTAGCTGGATATTAACCCACGTAGGCTCTAAGGATTCATTGCAAGGTCTGGAACATTCTGGAGTAAAATTCTCAGTTCTCGTTAGAATTAATCGAGAGTTAAATGTTGCCATTAGAATTAAAAATGTGATCCTAGTCGCTGTTTCAACATACGGTAGTCAAGAAAGTTCACTGAGTTAAGACTTCTGGTGAATACAGACATCGTTATAAAGGATTTAAGCGAGTGATGGCATTCTCCAGATAATTCCATGTCAGAGAAAGTCGACTCTCTTCAGTGTCATTTCTTATAATGCAAGGCGCGGATAGCTGTCAATAAGTTCTCGACTTCGGCTCCGAAAGTGCCGACTTTTTAATGCCTTTCTTGTACCCCAGAAAATAAAAAGACAAGTGGCGATTATGCCGGATGACAGTCCCGTACAGCACTACAATGGCGAACTGAATATCGAGTTTTTATCCAAGAGATGTCAGTCATTTCTTTTCGGCTGAAGCGAAGCAGCAAACTTGGGAGAAGGGCAACTTACAAGTTAGAGGTTTAGTTTTCAAAATATCAAACTCACAGTTCTAGTCTGTTGTAAGTTCCATTGAGTTATTTTTGCACCCTATGGGCTTTGCATCTGAGTGATTTATACGATCGCTAAATGGGATTTACAGAAGATATCTAATATCTTAAACTTAAGACTAAGTGACTTCTTTTCACTGCAGCCATTTTTTTTTCTAAACTTAACGTTTAAAAATGTCTGCATTCATTAATTCTGCTTCTAGATACACCATTCGATACTTTCTTCCTAAAAGCATTCAGTAAATTTACGGAAATTAAATGTTTGCTGGATTTTTCTTTTATTTCCAATCTTGTAGCCAAAGGAAGCATTCACACAAAAAGAAAAAAAAAAAAAAAAAAACCTTTACAATGAATCCGTCTAATTTTTATTAGACTGACTTTTAGCAAGTAATTCAAACCATAAAATACTGATTTATAATTAACTTTTTTTAAGTGAAATACAACAATAAAAATTCCTAACATATAAAAATCTTTCATACTAAATTAAGTTGGAACAGCTTATTATATGTAACTATTTTGTGCAAAACCAACTAAGGCAATGAGGCTCCAGTGTACTATGTCTATACATTGAACATATTCTCTACTGGGTTTACCTGTTTTTCTGAACACAAAAGTCCGAGTTTTATGGGCGGATGGTGGTGGAGGGAACTGCGCAACACTCACCCGACACTGGCTAATTCGGACATGCTGTGAAAAAAATCCATAAAACATCCTCTCTTCTTGTCAAGGTTCGAGCCCAGACCTTTTCTCACATGGTATGAAAGGACAGAGATTTAACGACCTTACTCCCACGAAGGTATTCGAAATTATTCGCAAGAGTGAAGGGAATAATCCTTTAAAGACTTAAATTCTGGTGAATTTTTCTGTTTTTTTTAAAATTTTACATTAAATTTTATTTGATTAAATCAATGTTTAAATTATATAGATTTTTACCATTATTTCATTTTAAATTATTTCGATTAGTAATTCTTTTTTATTGTCTTTCTATTGTTGGTCAGTTTATTCACTTTTCTATTGTGAACGGTTTAGTCACTTTTCCATTGTTGGTCAGTTTATTCACTTTTCATTGTTGAAAAGTTTATCCACTTTTCTATTGTTTAACGTTTTATTCGTTTTTCCATTGTTTAACGGTTTATTCACTTCTATATCCTTGAACACTTTATTCACTTTTCATTGTTGAACAGTTTATTCGCCTCTCCTTCTTTCTCTCATTTTGTACACCTGGTATACAAACTACATCAGTTTTAAACTCGATTGGTTTTTTTTCTTTCTCCTTAAAGCTCATTTTACATTTTCTGCCATACTACACAGAAGAAGAAGAAAAAAAGAACAAAAAACAAAAAAGAGAATCTATCTTCATTCTAACGTTCAGCTCAATTTTAATAAAATCGTTTCACACTTGATTCACCCCGCGTAATCTTGTTTTGCTTCTCTTTATCCTGAGTCGTTTAAGATTTGATTGGACTGCCGAGGGAATATTTCCGTCCTATCCGGTGGATTGTCTTACCATCTAACGTCATTAAACCTACCAGTAGCAAGCACTGGAGATTTGGTTTTTAAAAGGGAAAAAACAAAAAAAAAAAAGGTTTTCTCTCGACGTTTAAAATCCGGAAATCTCTAGTCGCGCGTGCTTCAGTGAGGAATTTTAAGAATCTATATATCATACAGTTTCTCTATCCGAAGGTGAAAACATTTTATAAGCTCCATGTCTATTTTTATCTCTCTCTCTCTCTTTCTCTGCCAGTGTTTGTACTCGATTTCCTTTTCGTCGGCATCCGTCGACAATGGATTATTGATGACATCCCTTGTTCTTTCTTTGCAGGGCGTCTTGGGAATGACGAGAGACATCACTTTTAGTCGAACAGTTCCACTTATAACTGCGATCCAATAAACTACTGTATTTGAGCTTGATCTACATGCGATTCTCCTATCTATGTGTTTTTGGTTAAAAGATGGCCTCCGTTTCTTTGCCTTTGCCACTACTGGAATAACCTACAGGAATCAGTTCAACCAGGAAATGCATTTAGGACTCTCTCCCCCGCCTCCCTCCCCTCGAAAGATACTGAGAATGGTAAGGGAGGCAGAATCTAAATTTGCTATCCGTGTGAAGGGAACCGGATGTCAACATCAGCTCGCGTGCCTTTTTGTCATTTATTTATATAAGTAACGGTCCAGACTTTGAACTGTTAGGGGCGGCCGACTAAGTTATTCTTACTGGATTCGTCAATAGCGTCTATTCAGTAGAAGTGCGTTTTGTCAGAGGTTTCTCCGATGAGTAAAAAATATAGCGCAATGTTTGTACGATTTATAATGTTTGCAGTTATTGTACTCTGTGAGGAATTAAGCTTCGCATGTCGCGACTCATCTACGAGTACCACTCTTTCAAGTAGTGAAAGACCTCTACATAATAATTGCATTTCATATATTTGAAAATAATGCATATTCGAAAACGAGTGAATTCTTGGACACTGCAGAAAATTTATGCCATTTGTATTGACATAGTACAAAATAAATACATTAAAATGAAGGAATCATATTGATGGAGTATCAACCCTTAAAACTGCGAGCACAGTCAACGAAATTCGACGTTCAGATGGACAAACGTGTGGAGCTTCTAACTTCTGTCTCAAAAAGATTTAAAAGTGAAAATTTTCATACCACAAGATAGGTTTTTATTCAGAAAATTGTTATGTGGTGAACTGATTTCTTTCATTTTAATACCACTGGTTTTAGGTATAATGCACGTATTGTATTCACCATGTCCGTCCGTCCGTCTGTCCGCATGTAACAACTCGATTTTCAGTGGACGGATTTTCATGAAATTTTACCCTAATAAAAATATTTGTCAAGCCATTCGAAATTAATTAAAATCGGACTAATACGAATGAGACAATTATTATTATTTTTCTTTTTCGTCCTCCTGTTTTAACTCGATTCCAAATAGTTGAATTTACATTCAATTTTATATTTAAGATAAACCATCTACTAATCCATCACTAAATTAGGATGCGTAATTTGGTTTCTTTATAGGAAGATCTGACGAGCCTTTCCAAATTTCATTAAAATTAGACCAACAGAAATCCGCTAGTATTATTATTTTTTTTTTCAACCTTATCAAGTTTGAAAAATCTCTCATTTCGCGCATAAAAGTCGTTGCTAACGCACCTGATATAGTTAACGCAAAACGTACATTATGTAACTTGTTTAATACAGCTCTGTTTATATTTATAATCATGATATAAAAACAAAAATTCGTATCTAAATGCACCACAATGTTATTAATAAAGTATGAGTTTTTACATTTAATAATAACACCCACGCATATCTGCTTGCAGTTTTATAATTTTTATTTTTTTAAATTTCATCTCTGCATTACACTTCAACTATACTGCAGAGAAACCGTGTATTCTCTATGTCACATGGTTCGAGTGCTGACAGGCGCCATTTTTACGTATTGTGTTTTTAAGATGTCTGATTTTCTTCGGGTGTCAAAATATTTTCCATAAACCATCTACTAATCCATCTCTAAATTAGGATGCATAATTTGGTTTCTTTATAGAATATCCGCGATTATTATATTAATTAAAAGCGTCTAGAAAATTAAAAATCTAGATACTTAAGCTTCAGAAATCCTTTGGCTGAAGAATTTAATTAATTAGAAATTTCAGATTAGCGAGACTCTCTCTTTATTCTTTCTCTTAACAGACAACTGTACCTCAGTGTCTGAGTAGTCAGACGAGTTCGTCTCACAACGAAACACTATTCACAAACTTAACCCAGCATATATGCAAACAAGGATATAGTAGAAATTGTCCACAGTTCGCCAATGTTTGCAGTAGTTCATGGCGAATGTGGCAAGCCCACTTGTGGGTTTCGTTAAGTTAATCTATACCAACATAACGCTAGTATTACTAGAAACTATTTGTCAAAGCAATGTTAGATTTAAATATCACGTTGCTTTTAAGAATTATAATAACCAGTAGATTTATTAAGCTACATCAGACAGTACGGACACCTGATGCAAAGAAAACAAAGTTGTCCCCCCTAATTTAGCAACAATTTCCTAATCCGAAAGATATTCCTCCTCTAAAACATGACTCAATTCATCTTGATCGCAGGAAGAACACAGCTACGATACTTTAATCTCATAATCCTTTATATTAATCATGTTCCTCTTCTTCACACCATAGCATGTGTCCTTAATTGCAACGTTAATAAATGTTAGCTAAACCTGTAATTTCATAAGAATTCATAGTGATTGATGCGTTAGATTAGTAGGTCACCCTCTTTAGTAAGGCTGAGACGTCCTTTGTTGCTTGTCCCTTTAACCTCTTTGCAGTTTTCGTAGAAAGTGAAACGCTCCACTTCAAAGTGAAATTTCCAGCCATTCTCTTTCTCTGCAAGAAGGGTAATGGGCGTAGTATTTCTAAAAATAGCTATCATCGATGAATTCAAAAGTATAAACTGAAATTATATTAACAACCTATGGTTTAAGCTCTTAACGGGCAGCAGAGTCAGAGATTCTAAGAGTTCGGTTTTTTTTTTAATTCTCAAGCAGGGCAAAATTATTAGAAAGGAGTTGAAAACAGTACGTAAAATTTATTTATTTTTAATCACTGTTTTCGATAAATCTAACTTTAATCAAAGAAATACTTAAACTACAGTAGAGATATTCTATCTTAGTTAACTTTTGACGCTCCTTCCGCAAAAAGTAGTTCTGAATTATTATGTAAATTGTGGGAAACTAAAATTAAAAAGACATCTTTAAAGTTTGAATTCTTATAGGTGAAATCAAAGATGTTTCAAAGAAAACTTGTATGACAAATTATTCGTATTTTGTTTTAAAATGAAATTGCTGAACGAAAATAACCTTCATCCTCAAACAGTAAAAGTTAAATTAAAACAATAAAGCAATGTATAAGCTTAGTTAAAAAGTTTAGTTAAACTTAAATAAAAAAGTTTTAAAATTACTACTGTGTAATAATTCTTTGTTTAAAAATACTGTATTTAAAAATATTACTGAAGTATATTATTAAAAACGGTAAAAACTACATTAAAATTATCACAAATGCATCTGATTACTTAAGAATTACTAAATAATTTTCTGCACGCTGTTCTTCGTAAACTTATGAATTTAAGTAACTCTTGAATAATAAACTTAAAAAGAAAAGTTTTGAAAGTACTATAATAAATGTCTATATAAAATAATTTTAAAAATTATTCATTTTAACAGAAAAACATTAAATTGTTAAAATGTTTAAGGATTGTTATATAATACATGGCGAAACATTCTGTAAAAACCTTAAATTTGTTTTAACATCTTGCACTGACACAAAACCTACAGCGCTTAATTTCAGGACATAATGTTATAAAATCTAATGAACTGCATTATATTTATTTTTTTTTTAGCTGAGGAACATTATGTTACATTGAAAATTATCACAGATTACACTATTTTTTAATAACACCACAGTGCTGTACTGTACAAATACATTTCATTAAAGAAAGTGATCTGAAAACACTGATATTCTATTTATCACAGTAAGTGTCAATAGATGTACTCCATACAACCACAGACTATTCGAAATAAAGTGTGAAAACTCATTTAATCCCCATTATTTTTCGAATAATTGCAGAGTATCCTCAAACAGATAATTTTTATTTTTATTGTATTCCAAATACTTCATGCAAAATAAATCATCCCCTTCCCCAACAAAAATAAACTACATTGTTCAAGCAATGAGTCCACTCTGTGGCCATTCGAGATCAGCAATTTAAACTACCTAAATGTAATTTTTATGCCTGCCATACATCAGAGGACACTACCGGTGACGGTGCCATCAAATCTTGAAGATAAGCTACTTTCTGCCAAGTTACCAGAACACGTATTTTCTGAATTTTCACATTACACTTCGTCGACGGGGAATTTACGATTAACAATTCTGAGAACGTTCAGAAGATCAAATAACCAAATACCGAATGGAACTATTTTCCTATCTGGATTTTCGGAGAGTGGGAAAAAAACCGGATTTTCGGGACATCAAATTGTGTCTCCTTACTCAGTACAACATCTCACACATCTGCTTTTATAGAAGAAGTCATTTGAACTTCGATTTCCAGGGACATTGGTTATGTATGGGAGAAGTAGGGGACATTAAAGATGTCCCGTTTATAGCATTACATTGAAGCTGGCGTCTAGCGCGATGACTGGCACGTGGCTTAAGTATTTCGACAGAGGAAATGGCATCACTGAGATAGCGGAAGGCCTACTACATGTTTAAAGTCTCTTGCGGATTTTATAGTGAAAGTAATTCTATACTGAAAGACTTCAAAAATATTCTAGTTGTTAAAATATAGTTGCAGAATTAAATACGTTCACGAGTCGAGTTATTCAATCTTAGTTCGCTGCCATTCGGATCTGTAGCGCATTTATAGTAGAGAACAGCGTAAAACTGTTGTTGCAGTGGATTCTGGGAACATGCCATGGTAAATTCAATTGAATAGTGTTTTCATAGTTATAAATTGAAAACAGCGGCGTGTTGGAAATATGAAAAGAAACTAAACGCGATTGCTCCCACGGTAACACCCTCGTGGCAAGATCGCTGTCCTCCGCACACCGGGTGGCAAAGACCAAAGTTCTAGTCCCGTCGATGACATGAGGAAGTTCTACGGGAGTTTTTCACAGCGTGGATGAGTTAGCCGGTCTCAGGGGAGGGTACAGAAAGGTGTGGGCTGACGAATACACCTTTCCAGTTCATCCCAGAAATGCTCAATGAGATTGAGATCAGGCTACTGGGCTGTCCGAGGCACATGCATAAAGTCTAGTCTATCTGAGCCTCAAAGCACACTTTCATATGTATTTGATTCGGTGGATAACTGGACTTTCGTCTTCAAGCACCTGTGTCCACAGGGATAAACATGAAACATTTCTGGGCGTATGCTATTCGCTGCGTTGTTTAGATATTCTCTGGCGTTCACAGAGCCCTCCAGTGGTATCATAGAGCCAAGGGTATGTCAAGAAAGCATATTCTTCACCATCCATTACATCTCTTTCTGCATTCTGTACTGCTAGTACACAACAGAATGGTCCACTTTCTCATGTAGCTTCCTTTATATATAATCGGCACCAAAATGTGGAAATCGGGATTCATAGGACTACATGACTTGCTTCCAGTTTCCCGCGTCCATCCTTTGCATTCCTGCCACCAACGAAGCTGTGTATTCCGATTGGTATCCAAGATCAATGACGCTATAAAGGTCTCCTACCACGTACTGCTTTCTTTATGAGTTCATTGTATGGTGACTGTAATGCTGTCTGGTGATTTTTCCGCACGCACAGAAGAGGTTAATTGTTATGTCATTTGATGATTGTTATATTTTGTAATCCGTTCCAGACGAAGAGCAAACACTTCGTGACCTTATATTTTCAGCTGCGTCTACTCACAAATGTCTTCCGTGCGTTTTTTTTTTTTTTATTCCTTAAAGGTTCAAATTACAGTGATTTTTGAAGATTCAACAAGTGCAGTCGACCTGCAAAACATGCAAGGATAATCTTATCTCTTTTGAAGTCCGTTCCAAGTACTGGTAACCCGATTTGGGGATCATGCAGCCTTAGAGCGCTTTCTTGCACAACTAACACACCATCTGACCTTTCCAATTTACATAGTTCTGCATAAGTTGTTGCATATAGCTTAACCATCATGGTTCTAAAAGTGTCCAGGCAATATGCAAGACTTTATGAATATAGACAAAGGGATAACGCGAATGCTGCGAAAATCATTCAAAATATGTTTGATGAGGACGTAATAAATATTACCTCAAAGTTCGTGACTACTTATGATTGTTATATCACGATTTGATAGAAACTGGTTCATGTGGTAGGTAATCAAGAAACAGTGAGCGGTCGATAATTTCTGGTGAACAACTTTAACTAGTTTCACAAATGAATCTTTTGCATGACCTCTTGAATACGTCACCATTCATTAAGTGATATTAATGGTGAGAGAGAAGATCTGGAACCTCAACTCTTGCGATCCATATAATACATCATTCTGTTGGAAATTAATCTTCTAATATTGCATAAATCTAAGCTATTCAAAAATATCTTTTTTATTTTGTCATCGACTTTTCTTTAATAGCAAACTGGCTGATGTTTAGCCATAAAAAACCTGTGGGACATAGTCTTCAGGCTCTTTGAGATCTGCTGATTACGGAAATTGTACATCCTAATGAATTACCACTTCAAAATGCTCAAGAGAAAGAGCAAAAAGCATGAAACTGTATCAGTGATCGTCACTGTCACTTTGCGTCTGACTCAAAGAACCCGATCGACAGTTGAGTATTCCGGTGAAAGGATGATACTTCAGAAGAAAGAAATAGAACTTGGCTAAGACAGAAGCGACAGGCGAATATTGATTGAAAAACTGTCACCATTTTTAGAGTTCTTGTCAAATTGTATCCGATCAAGTCCTCCCCTAGCTTTTCTTACTTCTTCGTCAACAGGAATAGAAAAATCCAAATGACAGTAATAGAAAATTACATTGATTTTTGTCTCTGTCTCTGTGCTTGTCTCTGTTTTCTTTATCTGAAAATACTCTAAACTACATTACATAAAGATTACAATTTTATAAAATGTGACTAGAGTTCTGATCAACTCAGAATAATTGATTAATTGTACTTCAAGATAATCAACAGTACTTCAGACTTAAAGCACTGTTGATTATCTATTAAATTGTTAGCAAAGCTTGATGTCTTAGTACTCACCTCTTAGATCCATATTGGTTAAGGTTAAAATTACGTGAAAGGAAGGTAAAAAGAAAGAGTAAAACCGAAAGTTACATTACATTATTATATTAATTTATTCAAAACAGACACATACCCTAGGAAGAGGGAGTGCACGTCCTTTTTCCTGGTTGTCATTTATAAACGGTATGAAAAATTCGCGTGTTGAAAAGCCAAGAGCTAGATGTGAAGCTTTCGATGTCATCGTCATCAATTGGTAAATGACATAAGCTGTGAGTAAAAATTTATGGTATCGAATTACCCAGGATGCATCGCGTTAAACACGTGGAAATCTGATTCGTTTGAGCCGCCATATTGGTGATAGATTCGTAGATAATCTGGTGTTTAGAATTTCGTATGATCTATTTTGGCGAAACCATTCTATGGCTTCATATTGGTATATCTTATAATTCGATTTAAGTTTGATTATTGTAATTGCGTTATCTATTAATAGATCATGATTAAATGAGTGTACACGTTGACTTAGTTCTGTTCCTGATTGTTCTGATTTGAAACTATTATAATGATAATATGCTCTCGTATTGGCTGTTTTGGGTGTTCCATATTTTGTGGTGGTACTACCTATGTAGCACGCGTTCCATCCTTGTTGACATTTTATGAGGTATATTATATTGTTTACACACAGGTGTGCAAAACTTAAGGACCAACACTATTTCTATAGGTTAGAACCACAAAATCTTTACTTCAGGTACTCTTTACTGATGAGAGTAGGTTCAGTCTCAGCAACGATTCCGGATGTCAGCTAATCTGGCGAGAGGTTGGCACACGGTATCACCCCGCAAACATCACTGAACGGGATCGATATGGCGGTCGAAGTGTTCTCGTCTGGGGAGGCGTTATCTTGGATGGACGTAAACAACTCTAGATACTAGAAGGCGGTACTGTAACCGGCGCACGCCACTGTATTGAGGTAATCCTTCGCCATGTGCGTCTGTTCCGAGGTGCCATTGGCCCCGAGTTCGTGTTTATGCATGATAACGCCACACCCCATCTCACTGTAGCTGTTGATATGCTTTTGGAAAGTGAGGACATTGTTCGTATGGATTGGCCTGCCCGTTCCAGCGATCTAAATCCCATCGAACACGTATAGGAAGCTCTTGGGGGACGCCTAGCGGCACTTTCATACACACTAGAAAACGTTTACCAGCTGAAAATGGTGCTGACAGAGGAATGGACGATGTTACCGCAAGAACTTATCAACAGCATTGTTCTAAGTATGGACAGGCGGATTGACATTAGCGGTGGCCATATCTCCTACTGAGGACCACCTCTTCCTTTTGTTCCATCTTTGGCAGTGATGCACCTTTATCATGGCAGCCAGTGCCATGTTGCCATTTTTGAATAGTCTCTCTGTACCGTGTTGTTTCCTTCATCATTTCTGTACCTCACGAGGTTCCTTTGGTATGCTTTTTCCATATTCAGGCTACTCCTATGAGAAGCTACAGGTGAAAACCTGACTGGTCCGAAAATTTTGCACACCAGTGTATCATGGATGTTGTATTTATACGTTTCTTTAAACTTGCTAAAATATGTACTCAGTTTATTATATGATGAAAAAATTAGTGTGATGTTTGTACCTCTGAAGGAGCGGTATGGTAGTGTAACTATGGTATTTTGTGTATAATCAATACTAATATTATCAATGCGAGGATTATTAATTTTTTTTCTTTTACAGCTAATATAGTTTCTTTTAGTTAGGGCAAAACATTTTTGATTCAGGAATGAAATATGCGAACAGGTATACGGCCTCCCATTGGGTTTAGACATTTCTGGCCCACTTTCTGAAATTTATCTTGCTACCATTGAAGAAAAAAAAAAAAAAAAAACTAAAACCCTTCTCTTCCAAAATCAAATTGTTCATGCGATTTGCAGATGTTGTTTTATATATTGGCAATAAGACCACCATTGATCAACTCCTACACAAATTCAATTCCATCCATAACAGATTAAAATATGCTTTAGAATTAGAAGAAGACAATAACATTAATTTTTTTTAAATCATTTAAATCAGATATCAAACCTAAAACATGAATATACAGGAAAATTCCTACATTTTCACTCCCACCATTCGTTCAGTACAAAAAAATCAGTATTATATAACCAAATCTACAATGCGATCAAACATCACACTAACGTTTTCATCATATAATAAACTGAGTACATATTTCAGCAAGTATAAGATAACGTATAAATACAAGATCCATGATATAAACAATATAATATACTTTATAAAATGTCAACAAGGATGTAACGCGTGCTACATAGGTAGTACCACCAGAAAATATGGAAAAGCCAATACGAGAGCATATTATCATTATAATAGTTTCAAATCAGAACAATCAGAAACAGAACTAAGTCAACATGTACACTCATTTAATCATGATCTATTAATAGATAACGCAATTACACTATTCAAACTTAAATCGAATTTTAAGATATTCCAATATGAAGCCCTTGCCATGGAATGGTTTCTCCAAAACAGATCATACGAAATTCTAAACACCAGATTATCTACGGATCTATCACCAATATGGCAGCTCAAACGAATCAAATTCCCACGTGTTTAACGCGATGTATCCTTGGTAATTCGATACCATAAATTTTCACTCACAACTTATGTCATTTACCAACTGATGGCGACCACATCGAAAGCTTCGCGTCTAACTCTTCGCTTTTCAACACGCGAATTTTTCATACTTTATAAATGACAACCAGAAAAAGGTGGCGCACTCCCTCTTCCTAGGGATATGTTTTAAATTAATTAATCTATTAATGTAATGGGACTTTCGGTTTTACCCTCTCTTTTTACCTTCCTTTCAAGTAACTTTTAACCTTAACCAACACGGATCTCAGAGGTGAGTACTAAGATAATAAGCTTTGCTAAGAATTTAATACAACTCAGAATAAATCGCGGGGGGTCTCTTCCCCTTCGCGTAAGGCTGAAACTACAGACTCAATTGAAGAAACCTTTAATAACTTCTCCAGTCTTTAATGAGGATCAAAACCTAGAGTTTCCAGCCAGCTGATGAAAGCACTATGCAGTTAGGGAGGAATAAAATGGACAATAATCGGATGCGATCTTATTATCTGATAGTACTTTACATTTCAGAAAGTGAAGTGTATTATATCAAGATATTTTTTCCTATCAGAGTGCAGCCTTCGAATTTTAAGAAATACCATTAGATGAAACTACATATTACCCCATTTAAACCTTTGCAAATTCTTGCAATACACAGGGTGGTAATAATTAGCATCATTCTTCTCTCTCATCTGGTGGTGCTCCCTCACAGAGGAGGGTAAACCTTCCTGAATCGTCATCTTAACAGGCGCATGAAGAAAAGTACAGAAATTTTTAAATGAACAGGTTTCATATAGTTTCTAACAGAAAACTAACGGAGAGGAAGCCACGCAGTGAAGACGCATCTGTGGCATGTGTGCCGAAGTTTTGCACGCAAGAAGAGTAAAATAAGTAATAATAAATACTAAATTCCATCCATCGACTTTTTTAATTTAATTTTTCCCAGTTCCATTTGCAGTGTAACTTTGTTTAACTTTCCATAACTAGTACGGTTCCGAAGACCACAGCAATGTCACCAAAAGATGATCAACATTCATCTGATTAATTAGCGAGGATACCATCATACATATACGGATGGCACGCCAACTTATTATTTAATCGGAACTCTGTCAGAAAGTTTGCCATCACTGCTGCAGGTTTCCTGACACAATTTAATATGGTAAACTTTCTATATTAAAAATGCGATGAACAGCAACTATTTGACGGACGTTAATTACCTACAGTTACATCTTACGGTGCACGGCTTTCGCATGGTTAACTCTTCAGAATCTCCATACTGGAGCTACAGATTAATATTTCTAAAATCCCATTCTTTCGTTTAACAACTGGCTGTAACTGAATGATTTTCCTTATGCCTTACTGTTATTTCTGTAAAGCGTCAAGTAAAAAATAACTTCCTTTGGGAAATAATATTAATTAACAAAGCATGTTGAGGGTTTACTAGTCGAGTAATACATTAAAAAATATGATAACAAAGACTCGTTTAGTGACCAAGCTACACGCAAATGGGTATAATGCACATGCCATTGTATTAATTACATGAATAGTTGTTGCTAGGGCATGCACCTATTAGTTTCAGCAAAGGGAAGAAAGCAAAATTACTTCTATCAGTCTTCTTATTGGTTAAATTTCGGTCAAAGTTTAGAGTAAGCCTCTGGGGCGTGTGTATATGGGTTTCACAAATTGTGTTCTTTGGAGAATTCTTCTATTTTTCCGTTTGAAGAACCAAGGGTATATTTTTTGGATCTTGGTTTATTCAACCAGGATGTGGAAAAAGATCGCAACAATTGTTTCACGCGATCTGAAAAAAAAAGTGGTAGTGGTCACTCTGCCAACACCACTAAAGCCCTTTATGTTCGACTCTGATCAATCAGTGAAAATATAAATATAATTAGTAATGCATAAATAGGACCTCATTCATGCTGGCTTTACCAAACAGCCTAATATATTCATATGATCATAAAAATCTAAGAATTAAGACCATAATTTCTATCATGAAAATACAAAACATTTACTTTATACAAAAATTGATTTTTCGTTTTCAAAAAGAAAACAAAAATCGTGATCACTTTTGCAAAATCAAGAAACTTTTAACTTTTCGGTTGTTGAAAATTTAAATATAAATTACATAAAAATCCTAAGGGTATGGTAAAACTCTTTCTATTTTAGAGCTAAATTTTAAATTTGAACTAGAATACACATAAAATTTTATTTTTTTATTTATATTTTCATATTATTTCAGATAATTCAGATTTAATTATTTTTAAATAAACGATTGCGTCACGGCTAATTTTTTAAATCTGGTTAATTGTCACAAAAATAGACTTCTATGGAAACGTCAAATCCAAAGGTGGCGCAAAAGTTTTTGCCAGTATTATTGAGGATACCTTAAAGGCTCAGGGAAACTGCTAGTTAGGGGGGATGTGGGTAATACTGACACGCGTTTATCTGATAATATTGGTCAATGTAACTCTTGCACATACCTTAAGAGTTCTTATCTGTTACCCCAACTGGACGTATCATCTAGATGTTCTGGAGGCAAAGACGTTTCACGTGAGCGGGTGGCTAATATCAGGGAAGAGAGCCTAAAAAACTTCAAGGGTTGTGTTAGGGTTGTTAAGTATACAAGAACAGTAAATCTTAATTGTTTGTACAGTAATGTTAGAAGTGTCGTCAATAAAATGAGCAAATTCGAACTGCTGGTTAAAACAAGTAACGCGGACATTAATAGGGCTTACAGAGACGTGGTGCCACCCGGAAATTGGGGATGATGAGTTTCAGTACGGCTTGTATAATGTATTTAGGAAGGATAGGGTAGATAGAAGGGGTGGGGGGGGGTAATGCTTCTTATCAGAATCAGCCTGAGTGCGACGATAGCTTTCCCGGATTCAGACATTTCACATGCTAGTATAGAGTCTGTATGGTGTGAGATAGTCGGAAACAAAGGTATAATGCGAGTAGGAGTTATCTACAGACCAGGTGATTGTGAAGATTATGACGAAAGCCTCTACATGCAAATGGAATGGGCAAGTAAGCGTCAATGCCTTATTATGGGTGATTTCAATTTGCCTCTAATTGATTGGAGTAAATGGGAAGGAAACTCGACATGGGGAACAAAATTTTTAAATCAACTAGATGACTGTTATTTGTATCAACATGTCAGGGAAAGTACTAGAGAAAAGAATATCCTAGACCTCATCATCACACACGAATCAGATGACATAACAGGGCTGACAGTAGAGGAACCAGTAGCAGGAAGTGATCACGGAGTTCTACGATGGATAATGACGACGGAGGTAGCAGAAGTAAAAGGTAAAGGAATGGATTTTAATTTCAGAAAAGGAAATTACGATGCCTTAAGGTACTACATGGCCTCTATTAACTGGGTATATATCGCGCTGAGAATGAATACAATTGAACTGTGGTACGCTTTTAAAACATTAATCACAGATGCCTTGAATGCGTATTTACCATTAAAAAAATACTCCACGAGAAGGGTTCCAAGTTGGATGAATAGTGAAGTTGCCACATTACTTGAGCAGAAAAAGGTGGCATGGAAAGGTTACAGAGCAATAAAAAGTACTGAAGCCTATAACAGATACAAGGTGATGTGTAATAGAGCCACAGAAAAGGTTCGACAGGCAAAGGCAGTTTATGAGAAATCACTAGCAAACAGAGCAAAGAGGGGGGATAAAGAATTCTTCACATATATAAATGCCAAGAAGAGCAGGACAAACCAGATCGGACCTTTACGTAAGGGAAAGGGGATAGTAATAAATACAGCAGATGCCGTTGCAGATGAACTCAACAGTTATTTTGCATCGATATTTACAAATGAAAAACGTTTTGTGGCAATGGGAAATTGTGGGAGCGAAGTTAAAAAATATGTAATTAATGATATTGAAATTTCGCAAGATTATTTAATGAAAAACTTTCGAGTTTACAGACCAGTAAAGCTCCTGGAGTTGATGGAATATACCCTATAATCTTAAGAGAGGCGACAAGCGAGTGCACTGAACCATTGAGGCTAATTATGCGAGCATCACTAGACTCTGGAGAGATTCCCTTGGATTGGAAAAGTGCAAATGTATCTCCCATACATAAGGGTGGCTCTAAAAGTGAAGTGGGAAATTATCGACCTGTCAGTCTGACTTCAGTAGTTGGGAAAATCATGGAGGCAATGATCAAGGGTGGAATTCAGGATCATTTGGATCGAATTGAAATTCTCAAGGATACTCAGCACGGTTTTGTAAAGGGAAAATCATGTTTAACAAATCTGGTTCGCTATTTCGAAAGGGTCACTCACGAGCTGGATTTAAGGAATTATTTTGACATTGTTTATTTAGATTTCAGCAAAGCTTTTTACTCAGTCCCACATGAGCGGTTGCTTTATAAGCTGGAACAGGTTGGAATCACTGGGAAAATCCTTAGATGGATAGAAGGATTGCTTCCGGGCAGGAGGCAGAGGGTTGTGATAAATGGCTATTCTTCAGATTGGGTTGATGTAAGAAGTGGGGTTCCCCAAGGATCAGTATTAGGACCACTGTTGTTTTTAATTTTCATAAACGACATTGATGAAGGGATAGAGGGCGTGATGTCTAAATTTGCAGATGATGTTAAAATTGGTAGAGTAGTTAATGATCACTGTCAAGCTGAGCTTCTTCAGAGAGACCTAGATAGACTTCAAGAATGGTCAGAAAAATGGCAGCTGTGCTTTAATCCAACAAAGTGTAAGGTATTACACCTGGGAAACAGTAATCCCAAAATAACTTATTCACTTGGTGGAGTTCAACTAAACCCAGTACTGGAGGAAAGGGACTTGGGTGTTACGATACGGTCAGACATGAAATTCTCTGAGCATTGTAAACAGGTTGCAAGGAAGGCCCATGGTGTCCTATCGATGATCTATCGAACTTTTGCAAGTAGAGATAGGGACGTGATAATCCCATTATATAAGGCCTATGTTAGACCACACTTGGAATACTGTGTTCAAGTATGGAGACCGCACCTGAAGAAAGACATCGAGCTTCTTGAAAGGGTGCAAAGAAGGGTAACTCGCCTGGTGAGATCGGCAAAAGGGCGTCCTTATGAAGAAAGACTTCGAATATGTGGGTTGCAGAGTTTGGAAACTAGACACCCTAGAGGAGATTTGATTGAGGTGTTTAAGGCTCTGAGAGGCATCAGTAAAATGAATGAGGACAAAATTTTCAAGATTATAAATGATGCTAGAACTAGGGGACATAAATTCAAGTTACGGGGGGGAAATGTTTAGATTGGACTGCAGGAAGTTTTATTTTAGCCAGCGAGTTATAAATTACTGGAATAAGTTGCCTTCATGGGTGGTAGAGGCCGACAGTTTGGGGAAATTCAAAGGTCATCCGGATAGTACTTTCGGGTAAGGGAAGCGCATAGGATGATAGGTTTAATTTCCTTTTTATTTATTTTTTATTTTATTTTTTTTTATTTATTTATTAATTATTATTATTTATTTTTTGTTTTTATGATTGTTTTGTTAGGATTTTTTTTTTTTTTTTTTTTGGCTGGTGCAGCATAAGCCATAGGCTTTCTTGCACCATGCGGCCGTTACTAATACTAATACTTTACACACTTATTTTCTGTACTCCCAATATTTCTTTTCTCCCCCCCCCTTTTTTTTGTTAACCCAGCGCTTTCCACAGCTTAATTAGACTAACGATATAACAATATGTCCACCATAGTTCTATAAACAATTAGCTGATTTAAGAATGCTTTTTGTGTGTCGATTTTCATCCCCTTGGGAAACTGTTCAGCTCCCAACATTCCTGTTTTCTTACCGTAATTAATAATCGTAATTTTTCGAAATCAGCGATATGTTTTACAAAAAGACAATCATATTCTCCACATTAATAATGCGACCTTCGTACAACCGGATTAATAGCAGCAGTTGGAATCAAAAACAAAAAAAAAAAAAAGCCTTATTCTTAAAGAACTTCACTGCAACACGTTTTGTTAGATTTCAGATTTGTCGCCACCTGAAATATGCCAGAAGCTAATCATCGGCGGCGTTACCATGGCAACATATTTCATCCGTCGCTGCCACTCTCATCGATCCATATCAGTTCTTCAAGATGGCTAAAATTGATAGCGTTGTATTTCAATGTAACCGTCTTTTCAAATGTCACTGCACGTTTTTCCTTCTTTCAATTTTCTCTAGGTTTGCGCAATGGCAGATATCGACTGTGGATAAATGATATCGATATTTAGTAGAGTTTAATATTGCTTTCTTTTATTAGGAACGAAAGCAGATTTATATTACCCAAGAGCTGAGAAGAACATTACGTGGCGTACGCTTTCATGTAAACAGCCCGAATCACGGTCTTCTCTCGGTGTGAAATTAATAACTTGAGGGCACATTACTATCAAAATAGGTCAGCGAGATTACGGCAAAGGTTCGCAGATGAACGGAATCCGACGGTATCCTACGTCGATCAAATTATTTCCTAATTATCCATTGTTTTACTCTGAATTCGTAATGAAGATTGGTATCTTTCCTTTTTATGGCGCCATGGACCCAAACTTGTAATATTATTTAAACAAAATATATAATTTTAAGTGAAATAGTAATAATCTAGTACATTTAAACAGCATATACATTCGTGCTCATTCAAAGATCTACCATATTTCAATCCCGATATATATTATTCAAATATGCTCATTGCTTCTGGTGATATAAAAATATAGACTTTAACGAAAGGTCAAGCCTGTACAGAAATAAATTTTGTCTAGTAACTTTGTCTTAAACCTTTATAAAACTTTTGTTATAAACGAAGTCTTTATAACAAACATTTTATAACAATCATTATAACAAACATTTTATAACAATCATCAGAACAAACATTTTATAACAATCATCATAACAAACATTTTATAACAATCATTATAACAAAGCTTTTGTTATAAACCTTTGTTTTATCTTTTGGCACCATATTCATTGTTGCAGACGACAATCTCTAAAAATGATGCACATTGTTGTGTGCCTATTGTTTTTTCGTTGTTTCCGGACAGAAACCAAACTTTTTTTTTAGAGTATTAAGATTTATCGGGCGTTTTATAAATGAAACTGCTGACGTCTGCAATTCCTTGTAAGTTTCTGTCAATTTGTCATTGTTCTTGCGATGCATGCCGCTGTTCTTGATTTGTTACAAATAGTAATTTTAGAGTCGCAATCTATTTATTAAACTTTGTGTGTAGCCCACTTCCTTTAAATTATCCTGTTCAATCATCCTGTCCATTAAACAAATTCTCCTGGTGTGGACTATTTATTTTCGGCAGCACTAAACACTCCCAAATGGAATCAACTATCGCGAGTGAACTACTTTAAATGTTCCCGTCACATCGTAGGCTCGAGAGAATCCCTCACAAGATAAACAAGGCCAATGCATATTTATAATTCAAGAATATTGACAAATATCACTTTGTTGGCTTCTAAACTAATCGATCTGGGGTTCTCCGAAGCCTGATAATATAAACATAATAAACTTTTTTCCTATAGGAATTGCCAACCAATAGCAGAGGGCCACTACAAGAATTGCATTGGCAAAAGACTGCGATTGCGTGCATGGAACCTACTAGAGTGGAGAGCATTAGACTCCCGGAACCATATGTACTAATTATTCATGACGATTACTTTATGACTACACTGATTAAGGTAGCAATCTCTAGTGAAAATTTCTTCTTGATTGTCCAATGTGCATAATATGTTGCTAGAAGAGAGAAAATATAACGCTGAGAAGGAGCAAAACTTTCTACATCGATAAAATGGTAAGGACTGGAAAATCAAGCCTCTTTCCCCTCCCCCCTTCGCATTTTTGAACGAACCATAACTTGTTTTCACACTCCATGCTATGTGTTTTTAATAATGCATTATACAGGCTGGTTCAAAAGCCACGCATCAAGTGGTATATTTTCAACTCTTGCATCAATTATTATTAATTGATTATACCTATTATAATTATATAAATGTAATTATGACAGAGGTTACAATAAGCTATAATTCAATTATTATTCGTGACTCTTTGTTTGATAACACTAAATCGCATTTTCGGACCTTCCTCCTTCAACACGTTTATCAATTCCGTGAATATTGGTCTAGCCCGAAGACAAAGTTCCAGCTCATCTCAATGGTGTTCAACGGGATTAAGGTCGAATATTTGGAGAGGCCATTGAAACTATTCAACGCCCACGTCTTCAAACCAATTCACTAGAGGCTGAGAGGTACGGCATTTTGACCTATCATGCTGAAACGGAAAAGGACCATCTCCATACAACTACTGCAGTGCAGAAAGAGCAGATTATCCAAAATGTCAATGTACAGCGAAAAA
Organism: Mastigoproctus giganteus; assembly: GCF_048544385.1. Classification (NCBI taxonomy): domain Eukaryota; kingdom Metazoa; phylum Arthropoda; class Arachnida; order Uropygi; family Thelyphonidae; genus Mastigoproctus; species Mastigoproctus giganteus. Next base: position 149,469,981 of record NC_143581.1, on the reverse strand, counting down.
TTTATCGCATGGGAACGACGACCACTGGTACAAGTCCAAACACGAGAAACAACCGCAGATGGTGATGGCACCTCCAGCAATCATCACAGTTGAGACGACAGACCCAAATAAATAATGTACTATTGCATCCACCAGACCCAAAAGGTGTACGGCATCTTTTTAATTTTGTGGTGATCTTTAATTGATGTTTATTTATTACCTCTATATAAAAAATAAAATTAATATATATATAATAATTTTATTTTTATATAGTTCATAATACAAAGTATATATATACTTTGTATTATGAATTATAATTTTGTTTATAGTTATATTATTGTAATAACTATCATATAACATCTTTTTTTATTAATATATATATATATATATCTAATCCCAGGGTCTCACATCTGGTTAGTATGGGCTTGGCACACCCAGGGTCCTGAGCTGGATATCATCATTCTTCTCCTTTTTTGGTGACTCACTCTCTCTCTCTCAGAGTATAACTCAAATTTTTTTTGGCTGGTCAGCATAAGTCTCAGGCTTCCTTGCACCATATACTAATAACAATAATAATATATCTACAGATAGAGAGAGAGAGAATCGGTTCTAACAGGCAGAAAATTGAGTAGGGGTGCTACAAAATAAAATAACTTACTTAGGGGTGTCGTTATTAAAAAAAAGGTTTAAAACCACTGGGTTAATATGTAATACTCCAACGGAGCGGTTCCTTTTCTAGTCAAGGTGAAGAAAAGCGAGAGAGCCCTTATAAAACTGTAAGAACCTTCAGAATATAAATCTGGCGGCTGTCTAGACCATCATTGCCAATCCCACCTTGACAAAGCGAGGTCCGCAGCAGAGAAGAATTTATAATACGTCACAGAATTCAAACCGAACAGTGATGATGTTATTAAAGGGAAATCAGAGAGTTATGTTGCTTGCTATGCACAAAGTGTGTAGAACAGTGTCAACACATGCCTTACAGGTTATTGCTGGTCATATGCCTCTTGATTTGTATATTGTATACCGAGTTTTCAGTTATTACATAAGAAAAGGAAAGCAATACACATTTACACATTAAGAGTATTAGCAATAACACTACAGGAGATCCCCAAAAGGAGAGGAAGCTCAAATTAGCAAAAATGTTGGATCTTTGGCAGGAGAGGTGGGAAGCTAGTTCTGTTACTAGATTATTTATTCCGAATGATCAGTTTGCTTTTAATTATGAGAAGAATAGATTGTTCAATCCAAGTATGGAACTATCTTATCTACTAACTGGGCACAACACGTTAAGAAGTAAATTATACTATTTTGGCTTAGTGTCGGATCCGTTTTTTTTGTGTAGATCTGAGGAAACTTGGAGTCACATATTATATAATTATCCTTTATATTTGCCTTATAGGCAACAAGTGATTGAGGTGATACCTGATTTAAGTCCTGGTAATGAAATTCTTTGTTTAAATACTTATAACTGTTATGAGCAATGCAAGATTTTTCCAGGCTAGTTTTCCATAAAAGGTTAAACCTTGCCATAGTCGAATGATGATTTTTTTTTAACTCTCAATTTCAAACTCATAAGTGTTTTATTTATTTTTGAATTTATTTAATTTATTATTATTTTAATTATATATTTATTTATTTATTTTTATTTTATTTTTTTTACTGGCTCCCAGGCCTAGGTAACCTTGGAGCGGAATTGCTGGCACCCTCTCTTCTAGCACTTCTACCGGAGTGTGCGGGATTTTTGTGCACCTAGCACAGACAGATTAATTCGTCGCCCCGTGCCTGGGGTCGGGTAGTAGTTGTTATATTCTTCTTCATAGAGTAGGTGAATCGTACAAAGATAGACAAGAGATCGAGTAGGAGTTTAACCATGCTAGTTGATAATGCTTTCTGCAGTGGACAGAGTGAATCCAATATTGGACTCTCCCATTGAAGAGTTGTAGCCTTTGGATTTTCCGAATTAAAAATGTTGCGTTTTCTGGAGACGATAAAATCCTCCATAAGTTCGCCTCTGGCATCCAAAGTGTTCTACCCAAGAGTGAATCTAGCATTCATATCCAATCCAAAAATCACCTGGCACTGTGCCAGAAGCTTCAATGCCCTTGAATGTAGCGCAGTTGGTATATTCGTCTTCCTCCCCACACCGGGTGGAAAAGACCTGAATTCGAATCCTGTCGATGACATGAGATATTGTTATGGCCTTTTTCAGAACGCGACTGAGTTAGTTGGTCTCAGGCGAGGGTAGCATGGTTTTTTCAACCGGAAACTCTGGTTTTTCGTCCATCAAACAGAAAATCGGCCACAGAATACGCGCAATTTACAGACAATATACACGGAGTAACATGGCCTTGTCGCTGATGCTCCTAATATAACAACAATAGCACCCTCAAGTTGAGCAATGAAAGGGTTGATTATCCTCTCCCCACTGACAGTAGACATTGATGACAAAAAACGAGGCAAAACGACTCCCGATCTCTGCACCTGAGAGGTGGTAACACAGTTGATCCTTTTGATGATGAGGTTTCTGTTCGAAATGACAATGGCGGAAAGGCAGTTGCCATCGTCAGCTTAAATTTAAATGCACCACATTCCTGTGGTGTATTTAACCACAGGAATAAGTTTTTTTATTAAATGCAACTAACTTGTTTACCAATTTTTATTAAAATATTTTCGATTATGTATAAAAATCAAAAAAAATAAAAACTCAAACAACATTCAAGAAATATGTCAGACATTTCTAGAATATATTCAAGAAAATCCCAAAAATGTGTAGAAGACAACTGAATGTAGTAGGACGTTGCAGAAGCTTCCTGAATGTGGTAGAATGTTGTAGATAATTCTAGAATATTTTAGAAAGTGGAAGTATTGTTTCAATATTAAAGAAAATTGTAATGATTCTAGTGTTTTGTAATAAGATAAATTGAGGCTAAAGTTTCCGCGTCAGTAACTTTTCCATTTCGAAGCTGCTTTGTTTCTGGAGGTCCGATTGATGTGATTTCAAATCAGTCTCATTCAAACTTGCCAATGCCAAACAATAGGTTATCATCAGAAGGTAGTCAGTATTCACTGTGTATTGGAATTTTATCCTCATCATATATTTAAACTCATAATCCTGTAAATACAACCTTATATAACACAGCAGCATCAGCAACAGGACAGTCAAATTCTCTAAGTAGTTCAGAGAGGAGTACTCCAACACCTCCGAATTCCTGTAGTCTTGGTGGTATCACACATTCACTAGTTACGTCACTGCTCATGAATGGACCACTTAGCCCAAAGTCAGAGGATTATTATGTCTTCATTGAAAACAATGGCTCAACAAGCAGTACTGAATGCTGGGTTAGAAAGTCATATTCATTTCTCGCCTCAGATCATCCCTGCTGAGAAAGCATGGCCCGGATTCATTAACTTGGGAATTGGAAGTCAAAAGCTAAGAGGTTTCTTTGACAATAACATGAATGGTACTAATAATGCATTAGGACTACATTCATCTTCAGCATTAACTTCAGAAGCTCACATACCTCCATTATTAGGAGTTAATCATCTAGGACCTATTCCATTAACTAAGGACTGTTTTTTCCAAACGCACATGTTAGATGCCACACCTAGACATCTTCCTCATCCATCAGATTCAAAAAGATTGAGGCGAGATTTAACGATGCCTGAAGAAAGTTAGTGAAGGTGTAGAGACCTTTGAGGACATCTGGCAACAAATACAAATCAGAAAGAAAAACATGAGGCAAATGTTAAGAAAGAAATAAAAAAAAAACTCCAGAGGTTAAGAGACCAAATCAAAAATTGGTTGGCATCGAGATCATTAGAAACTAGCTCTGGTTTCGTTTAAGTATCTATACCAAGGAGACAAGGAGGCCAAGACCGGTTATATAGGCCGCTGTGCGAAATGAGTCCATAAAAATTCCTCCCTTGTTGACGGGATTCAAACCCACTTCTAAAATGCTGTGATAGCCACGGTATTTGAGAAAACCACCAACTAAGAGTTTTCCTATTGAACTCATCAGAAAATAATTAAATGCAAGTTGTCGTATATATATGTGTATATGTTGTTATATGTATACTAGGGCCGGAAGTAGTTCGAACCGCTCTTTACTTCCCAATGGGAAATGTTGATGAAATAAATACATAAATAAAACTGGATATTTTTGTGGCCATCGACACTGTACTGTGCCAAGCTGAAATCTTTCTTGCCATTCTTTGTTAATAAATAATATCAGTTGATAATACATACAAAAAAGCAAAGATTTGTTTTAAGTAATTTAGGAAATTTGGAACAAAATACAAATAATCAAATCCAAAGGGAATAACAACAAAGAGTTATTAATCTGTCATGCTGAAATGACATTCCCGAGATCAATAATTTCATTGATGTCTTACGAACTTCTTAGATGGGTACTCTATCTTTTTAGAGTCACTACATCAAGAGAGAAAAATGAAAGAATCGCATCTGAACGTGATTCTCTTTACCTAACGTTTCGGTAGTGTGGGGAGAGGGAGGGATGGGGGGAAGGAGCTTAACTTTCAGAAGAAGCCAAATTAAGAAAAGGCAACTCAAGAACGGACAAACGCATCATAAATGCAACTTGAACGAATGCTAAAATTCGTATATGGTAATTACAACGAGCAGAAAATAAAGAATTTGAAATAAATTTTCAAGTAGGAGAAAGAATCAAAAAAAAATGAAGAAATCAGATAATATAAGGAGTCTAAGAAGAAACAAGGGATGTAGAAAACAGCAAAAATGTAACTGGAAATTAAATTATTCATGCTATCTGACTATCAGACACTTCTCAGCCTTCAAGCTGAGGAAGAGCGGACAGGCGGGGGTGAAATGAATGAGAAGAGCGTGACATATAAAGATAAGGGAAGACAGATAAAAGAAAACATATTCAGGAGAAGACGCTATTAGGATGGCGGCCTCTTCTTTGTCTTCTTATTGGCTGTAAAGTTCACGCGAACGACGGAACGAGAAACATTACAAGAAACAGAAGTCTCGGTGTGTCCCTTGCGTGTTAGAAGTAGGCACTTTGCGCCATAAACCTCACCGACGACCCTTTTCTTGTACGGAGGATTTGTTCCGAAATGAGTCATCGGATCGATTCGTGCCGTAAGTCTCGGACGAGGATAAAGACAGAGCAGGGTGCGGTTGCTGATGGCTAACATCTCACCGAATTAATCGATCACCGGGAGAAGCACGACATATACACATGCGTGGGCGCGTGTTTCTATGCACATCTTAATTAATCTCGTCTCTTTTCACGAGGGGCCGAAGTCGGTCACGCAAGTATGGTATAATCAACATTTCGCACTGCGGGAATTTTGAGCCCGGTACAATGGAAGAGGAGGACACGCATTCAACTTGGCCGGGACATCAGCATATTCGATCCTCTTCTAGAATAAACATGAGCCGATAGAAACTTCTCGCTGCCTTGTTGACTGAAATATTTTGCCACGCTTTTTGTCGTATTTCTTAATTGAAAAAACGTAATTATCCGGCTCTTTTTATATTCGTATTAGTGAGAGCACAGGAAAAATTCTATGGCACCGTTTTATACGATTATCTCGTTGCTGTTCCAGTATCACTATACAGATAAAACACACTTCCTTTTATCGGTTGAAAATCTTCGATGTAAGAGATGGCAAGGCATGAAATTCGGTGATTGCAGAAAGTGTAAACGTTGGATTTAGTGGGTTCCAGTTATTCATGATATTTCTCGGCTATGACAAGAATTAGATTTTTTGCGAGTAGCGTTTATTCTATTTTGATCGATAACATCACAAATTTCGTATAAACCTTCAAAAACTCTGCCTCAATGGTAAAGTCCAACACTGAAGTTGATCTGCAATGGGAAAGTTAAACAGGATCTACAATTGCATGTGTTCAGAATCGCTTTGTGTTTTTAGGGAGAAAAACTCCGAAATAACTCACGAAGAAAACGTTGCATCCACTCTGGCACTGGCTAACTCAAACCAGAGGTGGAGAGGCTGTCAAAAGTAATTCCTCAGTGGTACTCGAACCGAGACCTTTCCAAATCTCTGCCTAGTGAGTAAAACAACAATATGGAGATCAAAATGCGTGATATGACCATGGGTGGCGCAACTTACATCCAAATTTCACGATATTTTCACATCTGGATGCTAAGGGTTTACCAAACTTTACAAAATTCTCATCCATTTACTGGTAATTCCAAACATTATGATAAAAACGTAGAAGATGTTGTGATCTTGGTACAATAATTGGGTATATGTTGGCAGAGTTAGAACCTGTGGACTTTTCACTTAAATTCATGAAGTTTTTCATCCTAAGAAAACAAAAAAATATGACAAAAAGTCGTGTTTATAAATCAGAATTTATATTGCACATTAATTGACTACTTTTTAATTTTTACGTAAAAAATCTTACATAATTATTAAATTTAATCAGTTATTCGTAAAATGCTTCCCCTCCAACATTTAAAAATGGAGATTAGACAAGTACCAAATTACATTTCAAAGTAAATTATTTCGTTTTCAAAGAGTATTCAAGAGATTTTGTTGCTTTTGCATTCTGTACTCAACCCTATTAATTGTCAAAAGCAAATCTAAACTCTTCTCCATGCTTCTTCTTCTGGAAGAAGCAGTAAAAAAACTATTTCGCCCGAGACTGCAGTCTGCTTATCGTGATCATTATCTTGCGTTTTCTAAGACAGTAATCATGAAAGCTAGCCGAAAGATCTTACTTATCTGAGAGGATTTTTTTTCCCTTTAATACCAACCGAAGACTTTCCGAGTTCCTCATAAAAAAGTGAAGTAATTAAAATACCATAATTGTAGATAAGAGAAAGAAGGTTGTTAAAAACCTAAAGACGAATAAATGCATTTATTTCAGTTTTATGGTGTCCTCAAGAATTTATTTAAAAAGAGGACCAAACCTTAGAAGCTTTTAACAGCCTTAGACTTAGAAGAACGACACCTAGCCATAAGAATCAAATACACTGTAGATGGAGTAGAAATAATGGTGTGAAAAAGCGAAAATTATTCATTTATTATTTAAAAAATAATAATTATGAAAGATAAAGAGGTAAGAAAAAGAATTAAAGACCATTTAAAAAGAAAGGAAAATTTTCCGCCTTAAATATCTCACGAGCAAAAGAGCAGACGACGGTTACCCTAACTTTTGCGCTTCTGAAATGCAGTGCAACAAACGTGCAGGACAATAAAGAAATGCTGTATGTCAATTGCATGTGTATCACTTGCGTGATTACATGTTATTGTGGAAGATTAATGATGGTCGCCTCGTGCTAGTCTGTCATCAGTGTAGAACAAGATGTCACCGTTGTCAATAATAAATTCTTAGGGTGACCTTTTAGGGTTTACCTCCGTGTTTCTCTAATCAATAATAAGATGCAGATTGTCGTGTTTATTTAAAGTTTCTATCTTACAAATTATATAAATATTAACTTATCGAATGAGTGGCAGCTAGTTAAATAAATGTTTAACGGCTGTTTTCGGAATATATCCTTCTACCCGTACATTACTACTTCAGATTCAGTGGAGGATTGGTCTTCGCTAAACAAGTTAGCGCAGCCAGAGTGGTGCAACTGCACTAGCCTTCCAATTTTAGAGTTGGCGGTTAGTGTCACTGGCTGAACTTCGGATAACAAGAAATGGTTATGATTTCTCTGACATTATAAAATCCGTTTATGATCATGTTTGCGGTTCTACTGAAAAAAATTAAGACATTATTTAGAATTATTCTTTAGTTCTCGAAGAAATGAAGATGACTCGTGTAGAAATGGGGTGGTGGCTCACATCGATGTGTAGGAGAGAAATCGATTTACAATGTGTTGCTTTTCCGTTAATATATTAAAGAATTATTAAGGAATTATTAAAATAAAAATAAATTATTAGCGACTTAAAGAATTCCAGTTGACTGTTGTACTAGCCATATAATTTTTTTTTTTTTCAAAATAAAGCTTCATAAATCACAAGGTGGTGCGAAAATGAAACGTGAACTGTCGTTAAACGAGCGATCGCTTGGTCATCACACGGAATTATATATATATATATATATATATACACAGGGTGTCTCAAAAATATTGGTACAAACGTTTAGGGCAGTTAGGTAACATCTAAAGGAATGTGAATCGCATAGGAACCCATAACCGGAAACGTCACCGTAAGTCGGTAGAGCATGCATCGATATACGAACTGTGAGCTGGCAGACATGCACCTAGTGTATGGATTAGCAGAGGGCAATGGACGAGCCGCTCAACGAATTTATGGAGAACGCTTCCCAGACAGACATGTACCGGACCACCGTTTGTTTGCGCGTGTGCATCAAAATTTGTGCAATTATGGGTCATTTAGAGGTAACAGGAGTAGTGCGGGCAGACCACGTTCGATGCGAACTCCCGCCATGGAAGAAAGTGTATTGAATGCCGTCCAGAATAATCCTACTACCAGCACACGTGCCGTTGCCTCTGCCTTAGGAGGGGTCTCGTTGCAGTGTACAGCGTGTCTGGCACGACGATTCCTTACACCCCTTTCATCTCCAAAGGGTTCAGTTACTGTCCCCCAAGATAAGATCATCCTGCACGTGTGGCTTTTGCGCAGTGGTTTCTCCAAGAAAGTGTTCAAGACTTGAATTTTACACCCTATGTTTGGTTCATGGATGAGGCTTATTTCACTTGGGAAGGCTTATTCAATCAGCACAATGCTGATGTGTGGGCTCACGACAACCCACACAGTGTGCGCCCCCCATTGGCACAACATCACTTCGCAATAAATGTGACATTATAAAATCCGTTTTATAATGTGTTCCGTTTTTTAATGTTTTCCTGTGGGCAGGTATGGTCGGTGACTGCTTAGTCGGCCCATACCTGTTACCATCCCGCATGAACTCCGCTAAATATCGGATCTTTCTTGAACAAGTTCTACCAGGGTTACTTGACGATGTTCCAGCAAATGTGGACGCAACATTTGGTTTCAACATGACGGGGCGCCTGCCCATTATGGAAGGTGTGTTCGTGACCATTTGAACAGGCGTTTTGGGCCTCGATGGATTGGCCGTGGTGGACCCATTGCCTGGCCCCCACGCACACCTGATTTATCGAGCCTTGATTTCTTTCTGTGGGGGGCCCTCAAATCTATCGTGTATGGATCGCCTGTGGAGACGGAAATGGATCTCGTGTCGAGACTCGTCTGCGCTGCTGCTACTGTCAAAGAAACTCCAGGTGTGTTCGACCGTGTCCGCCAATCATGCTGCGTCGGTGTCATGCATGCATCGCGTCTCATGGTGGAACCTTCGAGCATCTGTTGTAACATCATGAAATGCAATCCATCTCGTACTCCATTGTTAATATTATGTCAAATAAATGTTTGCCACTAAATACTGTCTTGTGTCATTTCTGCTTCTTGTGCCTCTGCTACTACTTTCCCGTGAAGTTTCCGGTTATGGGTTCCTATGCGATTCACATTCCTTTATATGTTACCTACCTCCCCTAAACGTTTGTACCAATATTTTTGAGACACCCTGTATATATATATAAGAACCAAACACAACCACACTAGACAGTCGATGGTATCATTTTCCTACTTCAGAATGCCCCTAGCCTAGAATGTGTGGTCAAATGCAAGGGTACAGTAGCACAAGCGTTTGATTTGACTTTAGTTCCTGCCCATATTATTTTCTAAATACCGTGCTGCTCTTGTACTCTCTCTATCCTCTAAACTTCTGTGATACTGTGTGACTGTTCAAAGTATAAATAGAAACGTTATTTTATTACTGTTTATTTATTTATTATTATTATTTTTAAATATCCAAATCTGGGAAGCCGAGCTAATTCGTTTCTCTGTTAGCGAAGGAAACAAACCCGCCGATGTATACGACCGTATGAAGTAGGTTTGTTAATGGGAAAGGGGAGGGGATACGATCGGTGTATATTCCCCGAAAAATGACAGGGGGAGCACGTGCCCCGATGCCCTTACCCTGAATCCGCCACTGCATGCATTGAAAATATCCCTCCTCTTTCCACTACCACTCAAATCCTGGTCCGTGCCAGTTGCAAGCACCCGGATGGTATGTTCATTTCCTTTCATTGTCTCCCTGGGCGGATCAGTGTATCGCAATACCTCTGAGCTTTGATTTTTCAACCATCAGCGGTAGGTGGCGCTGATTGTTGAACGCTGATGGAGCATATTGCATGAATAAATACGCTCTGTGACATCGGCAAGCATACACGAGACATACAACAGCTTCAATAGGAGATAGTGAAACATTCTCTGTGGTTTCGATTTGGATCTTCGTGAGTTTTATAACTTTGAAGATTGAAATTCTAGTCCCTTCTGGGGAAGGATTCGCTGGTGTCCAGTTTATTAGAGACGGGATTTTCACCTTCTCGCATCCATATTTCCGCTTCATGGGTACGTACGGGAACTGCTGGCATCCACTGGTATTACACTTTCTCCAGTGAATGCGGGATTCTACTTTGTGGTCTTAACCACCGTACGTTATTACAAGAGACTGTTGCACCCATGACTTTCGCTTCTTCCTATAGGTGCTGGTAATAATGCATTCAGTTTAGTCCGTATGTAGTTGGATCCGCCTCCTCGTGGGGTGGACGGGTACTGGGAAGCAGCTTTCTGTTGATCGTTGCTTCCTAGTAGCTAAATGTCCAGAAAAAAAAAAAAAAAACAACACAATAACATACACATTGCTCAAACGTAGCACTACACTCATTTCTGGCCATTGTACTGAGTTTTGTGTATCATCACAGAGAACCATGGTGGAGTTGAGCCAACGTTTAGGAACCGCCTTACATAAGACATCACATGTCCACATAACTTTGAACGTCTTGAGATGGTAGTGCAGAGACTGGAACCATTTCGTATGCGCAGATATTTCAGTTGAACAACGCAAGCAGATGGGCAATAGATTCGATGCGAAGACCATCAACTCCATAATGGAACTTTGTAATACATGCCTTAAACATGTGTTTTAATGTGATGTTTTTATTATTATGTTTGTATTCATAATCGCACTACTATATATTCCCTTACAAATTTCTAGATAAGGTACTGAGCATAGATTTTGAATTTAGGTAAATAAACTCCCCAAAGAGGTAACTTATTCCAGTAATTATGGCATCCAATGCTGGAAAAATGTATAACAGTCAAAATTCCGCCTTTCTGATTTGATAGACCTCCATCAGGTTTCCTTTAAGGTGATTGGTTGCCAAGCTCCCTAACACAACGTTCGACGTTCTCTTGGCAATCAAAGTACCATACCGTTTTTGCATGTGTGACGATGGGGTCCGTCCTTTGGGAGAGAAAACCATTATTTGTAGTCTTTTACTGGATTCCAATTGGATCATTATTAATTTTTTCGTGCAAGTGGCCCTGAGCATTAATGCGAAACTCGTGATGACAAACGAATTATGGGTAACACCTCAATTTGTGACTGAAATTCTTTCTTAAAGTATATTCGAGTAAGGAATGCAATAACTGCATATTTTATATTCCATTAAATTTTGTGAGAAACCTGCAACGTTCCCAGTTTATCATGCGAGTTCTGAACTGTTCAATAAGTTAGAAACACCTTCGGGATGGCCTAAAAGCGTTAATGCCACCGTTGCCCAAGTTAATTCTCACCCCAAGGAAAAATATGCCCTAACATTATACGAGCTACTCAACCAAACTGAGCAGCTATAAACATAGAAATTACCAAAATGTGACTTCGTTTACGGTTTCTTCTTTTGCATCCCTCATATGTGTAAGGTTTATGGAAGCATTAGGTCCTCAATCTATCGAAAAATACGTCACTTAAATTTTAATGGCTTCTTCTCACAGTCTTTAAGACTCGTTGATAACGTGCTAAAGTGGCCGCTGTCGGTAATTCCGTTGTTATTGCTAGGTGTGGAGAGATCTGTATCTACTCGAGCACACCATTGGCTAATGCTGACCATAAACAAACGGTGGCAGAACGTGTTAAGCCTAATGGATTACAATTCAGTACGCGCAACACTAGTTCAGATGTGGGTTTCTAGGAATAAAAATAATTTAATGTGGATAATATAAAACGTTATTCGTATCCGAATAGGCATTAAATTACTTTCTATGTACTTTTAAAACGAGAAAATTTATAGTTCTAACGAAATAAGCAGAATATAAAATACCAACGTATTTTGATGAAATTGTTGATAATCAATAAGTGATTCCTGTTTGGAGATTTAGCGTTACTACGGGCTTACAGAGTGCAGCTGTGCACACCAGCCTTCTGTCCTTCCTCAAGGGACTTTCCACTTCACACACAGTCAACATAGACTGTTCAGTGGTCTACAGTCTCTCTTCTACTGTCTTCTGAGATATTACCACAATTATGCTTGAACTCGCTGATTTTGTCTGCTTTTTCTATAGAGAATAATAAACGACACAAATTTTCAAGACTTCGTAGCTGTACTTAGAGGTTAATTCACTTCGATATACTGTTAAAGGCAATTCCATTTCGATTCTATAAGAGACATTTGCATATCAGAATCTCATATCTGAAATTATATTTTTTGCGAGGCAGTGTATAATCGCTGTTTACCAGTTTCGAATACATTTTCTTATTATAATAAAACTATTATTAAGTAAAATGCAAGACCGGAAGACCATCTGATAACATCGCTTACCAATAAAATATTTAGTCTGATAAACATAAGCTATTATTCATTAATTTTTTTCCTTTGTTTTCTTTTGAGTTTTCTTACATATCTGGCAATCATTAAAGTCTAATAGTAGCTAATGTGTCCTCTTCTTATGCCATTATCATAACAAGAGCCGACTGATTTAATTTTTTTGTGTTCTTTATATATCTAATTCTAACAAAAGCATTTTATTATTTTTGAATATGCGCAGTATTCTCTTTTCAGTCGAATTCCTTAATTTGCGAGGAATGACTTTACTGTTTCAAGAATATTATATAAGTATCTAGCAGAAGGGGCAATGGAAGAGCTACCTCTCTCCTTTTGGTATTGAGGATCATGATCAATACATACGCTTCCCTTGGCTAAGCGATGGAAGGAGAATACATATTGGATTTTGCTAATGTCATTTGTTTTCTGATATAACTACAGATTCTTTTATTTAAAATCCTCTGTCTGTTCTGGGCAACTGTGTCATATCCTTGTCGATTTGAATAAAATCGAAGACGATCTGGTTACTGATAAAACTTTTAGCAACGGATTTAAAATGATGAAATCCGTTATATTTTATTAGATATCCGAAAAGAGGCTGAGCACTAGAAGATCGATAATTCAGCGGACCACACTAATATTTTAAATTCTCGAGGGCTAATCTAGATGTTCACAAGTTAAAACCGAGTCACAGTGATTACAATCTGTCCCATGTGACATCACACGCTACGTGACTATCCTCACACCAGACATGCTATGATCTATCATGGGAAATACTGTTAGATGGAAGAAATATATTTGGGTTGAAAAGAGTCAGTGAAAATGAAACATTTCTGGAATAATTTCCTATGGAAAACAGCACCACGTTTGCCTCAATTGGTGAGGAACTAATTCTATCCATGCCATCCTCTTCTTCAAGTTATTATTGATATCCATGCTAAGTTTTTGCTGCTTTACTTGAAATGCATTGTGTTCCACATAACTCTAAATAGAAATAGTTTAATTATGATAACCTTGTATATTCCGTTCTTGATGGTTTCTCATGGCAGACCAGCCATCTGAAAAGTCTGCTTCATTTCACAGTAATGATTAGGTGTTGCATTCAAAAATAATCTACCAGGTGATATAACATCAAAACAGTCTACATAAGTCAGAGCAACAGGCTACATTCTCGTAGTGAAAGACATTGATTGATGAAGATCGATACAAACCTAGTGGTTAATTAAGATGGGTATACATGGATCTACACAATAGATAGTTGCAAACTTGAAGCAATCGACCAAGCTAGCCACATGTGATGCATGAAAATTTTGAAGATTGATATACACGACTGATTCTAAGTGTACGAAGTATATGAAAATAGCAGCATAGAATTAATATATGCGGAAAATTGTAATTTAGATTATCCTTGCATGATAAACTCAGAAAATCAAAAACGTTGTTGAATTTGAATTGCAAAGATGAAACGGAAATGGATGAAAACCTCTCATATTGCACATACGAAATATGAGACTAGAATAGACTAGTATAACTGCTGCGTTAGGCTTAATTAATTAAACTAAAATTGCACAGACGTATAAAGACTAAACAGAGAAAGGGAGATCATCAACGGAGGTAATAGAACTGAAGGTTAAAAAAATAGTTTATTAAAACTAGACATGGTCAAGATATAAACATGCTATATTCATTGTTCATCGTTCTTCTAGAAGAGGAATGCCAACATAACGTCATACACCACGATACCCCATGCTTCGTTTCCAAAATGGCAATACTAGATACAAAGAAACACAACAGTTGTTTCTCTCGTTAAGGGTTAGACCTCCCCCAGACCAGGCACCATTTTTATACCAGTAAGATGTGATTACGATACGTTAAATCAACTTTGTTTCGTCATCTACGCATTCAGTATACACCCATATTGATCTTTATATCCGAATCGATAATTTTCAATTAATCAAAGTGCGTAAAATCACCACTACGTAATATTGGAACTTCGACTGTTAAGGTGAAAAGAGCAAATCACACATTTGCCATTCTTTTACAAATATCCACCGAACGCCACCTGGTATCGCAAGAGACCTATGCATTCTTATTTATCATTCTCAATAGCTTCTTTGCTCAGATTCAGAGCTCCCCTGATACTTTCTGAATAGTGCATAACGACCAGTGTGGTAAGAGCTAAGCCTAAAATAGGTTGCTACGAAGAGAAAAAAAAAGAATAAATCGGATTCTCGAAATGACTGGAATTGGCTTAGGTAGCGGCGTGTTTCTAGATATCCTAGCAGTCGGTATTAGTCGTATAATAGAATTAACAATGAAAAATAGTAAGTTCCCTCGATACCACCGTTTGACGTTTCTCAGAAAGGCACTTTTAGTGCCTTAAATGAGATTTATTACAACATTCTAGAGCGAGCTTCTCCTACCCACTTTCTACAGCCATTCTGCTTCTGTCCAGATTAAAGAAATCGAAAGATATCGCGCATTGTTTGTGAAAGGAGATTTTGTGAAAAGCGTTGTGATTGCTACACAGAGAGGGAAAAAAGACAGGCTGACGCCGACGGTAAGGAAAAGAGGCTTACTATGAGGTGTACGACGAATACAAAGCGAAGTAATGCTGCGGAAAATTGACAGCTCTGCCGGAATATATTGTATGAATAAGAAAAAAAAATCCTTTACGGAAAAGGAAATGTATTAAAAAAGTCTAAAAAAACTGAAACAAACTGAAATGAAGAACTCTTGAGGAACAGCCTGTTTGAGAGAAAATTTCGCTCCTTATCATGGAAATATAATGCCTTTATTCATAAAATATGATTTAGCGGGTTTTAAACACACAGTTCTCATTTTCGTGAAGAAACAGCTTTGGCCATGTAGCCAAACAATTAATCTCAACGACTGTGGTTATCTATGAGGTATTTCGCAGACAGTTAAACTGTATTCATTTTATTAAATCGGAAGAAGAGAATGGTTACTTAATCTAAAGGAAATATAAAGTGATATTAAAATGTATCTTCTGTCCTTTTACTTTTTTAAGATTATTCTTTATATTTGGAAAACTAAAACACACCAATTTATTATTGATATAATGATATTATATTATTTTACCTGAGGTGTAATGACAAGCTTTATTAACCATCAATGACGTCCTTTCCATCAAAGATCCGGTGCACATGTGGAGCGAGTAAGTGTGTATAAAGTTCCAAGGCTATGAGGATTCAGCATATAGTATCTGTAAAATCTATGCTGGAGAATTTTCTTTGCTGTCCCAAAGACCATGCTATCCTTCCATGAGAGCGAATAACCCAGCTGTGAAAAAAACCTCCATAACAATTCCTGGCCTCATTGATTAATTCTGATTGTGTATAAAATACCAGGAGCTCATCCCACTGAAAGGGGTCGAATTGTTATGAGTTTTATTCACACCGTAGCAAGGTTAGCCTCGTGCGTGGGTTGCATGATTTTCATCCCAAGAATCAAGCAGACTGACCATAGAAATATAAGCAATTTACGAACAACGTATAGCTGCTGATCCCCCATGGCATTAATTACCTTGTACGAATCATAAAACACACAACTATGACC
This sequence comes from Mastigoproctus giganteus, assembly GCF_048544385.1. Lineage (NCBI taxonomy): Eukaryota > Metazoa > Arthropoda > Arachnida > Uropygi > Thelyphonidae > Mastigoproctus > Mastigoproctus giganteus. The sequence continues at coordinate 149,453,749 of NC_143581.1, read as the reverse complement.
ACCTTGAATTTACAGATTCAAGAATGTGCACAACTCAACGACTTCATATTCACTTTCCGATGATCCTAGTTCATCCAAAGCGATTTCGGCAGCCTAAAAATAGTTCCATGGAAATTCATTATTTTATCCTATTTTCTTCCCAAGGATTTCTCGCCTTAGGTGATTTCTTTCAAGCGTTCTAAAGTAAAATTTCTCAAGCTCCTTTGCTGTGCTGTTTCAGAGGGCTTCCAAAAAAGTGGAAGCTCTCTCTGCTTTGATAATAACAAAGAGGACGCACTGTCTGTTGCATGTTATGTCAATAGAGGCTAAGTACAAGCCGACTTTCATTTTTGAATGAAGAAAAGAAAAAAAACTGGGACTTCAAAGCAACCTTTTTTTCTCCACTAACGTATGAATTAGCTTTCCAACATACGAGAAGTCTTTACTCAAGACATCTCTTAAAATGAACAGCAACTGATGAAGATTGAAATTGCTTAAGGTACTGTTAAGGTACCATCATAAACACAGACATGTTTGCTGTTTCAGTGAATTACTTCCACAACCGGCATATGACCATAATGAAATAACAGCAGTCGAATCCAGATTCCGCTACCGAAAGAAGTACTTGCCGTTAATTCTGGCTCATGGAGCAAGCAGAAGATGATTATTAGGCATTGAATCTTTTATGGATTTATAAAAATATTCAAAAAAGGCGAAAAATTTAACTGCAGATAACAAGAACACGAACAGGCTATAACAGGAAAATAATGATAATCATTTTGCATGCGTTGAAATTTTTTCAATAAAGTAAAGAAAATTGCCAGACAGCATTTGCATTATATTAATGAAGTCACAACTACCAGAAAAAATATATACCCGGTATACTCTCCGATTTTATATGCTGCAGAGATATGGTTATCTGCATCCCCTAGCACAATTAGACCACTGTTTGCTTCTGAGTTTGGGCTCTTAAAATGGGTCATTTTAAGAGAGAGGTTTTAGGGCTGCCTTAAACAGACCTGATATTCTGGCGATTAATTTTATAATAGTGCCTTGACTAACGCTATTCCAAGCGATCTACAATGTTACCCATAAATTTTGTGAAGATGGGCAGACGTGACCGATTTGACGGTAATTGTGCAATACCCCTCCTGTTGTTTAGTCGCCAGAAAGTCCCTACACAGCTTAGAGCTCTGCTTCGGGTCCTTGTCTTGTTGTATTATAAAATTTCTTCCACAGAGTCAAAGTCCAGAGGACATTGCATTATGTTCAAGAATGTTCTATTTAGTCTTATTTTCTTAAATTTCCTTCAATTTTGATGATGTCACCGACTCGAGAAAAACAGAAGCAACCCCAGATCATAACGGAACCTCCACAAAGCTTGACTGTAGGCACTACAAATTGTGGCACCATTTTTCCTTCAATTGATCGTTTCATATAAACTCTACGCTTGGATCCAAAAATTTTAAATTTGTATTCGTCCATCCACAGTACGTTTTTCCATTCTTCAGTTGTTTGATGTTGATTGGAAACTGAACAGTGGAAAAACGGCTGGCCCAAACCAACCATTTATTTCAATTTTCCCGTTTTAATATGAGTTATCGGTCTGTTACAGGACCATGGAGTCTTTCTTGTTTAAGATGAAGTTTTGCAGTGGATGTAGACGGCAGTTTTCTGTTTCTATTGAACTCAGCTCGGATTTCAGGTACATGCAGTAAGTCATGGACTGCGTTTAGAAATCAGTTAATGGCCTCATCTTATGCTTCCGTTATCACGCACGGTCGTCCTGATCGTAGTTTGTTATTTAAATTTCCTTGAATTGTGGGATGGTAAGTTGTACTTCTTAAAATGAAACACCTAGGTTTTTGATAATATCTCTCATGGAATAACTTTCTTTATACAGATTTATAATAGCACTTCTTTTTTTCAACACTCAGTTCATTATTCCTTGCCATGTTTATCACGAATCACACCAAACAATCTTTCTAAATGACGGGTGTTGTATTTTATAAGTTACAGCTCTTACTCCTCAATTTATATTATTGAAAACACTCTAGATTCATCTACAATCTTCTATAATATTAAAACAATACGCCCACTTTCTGGAATATTCTACAATGTTCCACCACATTCAGGAGTCTTTACACTTTTCTGGAATATTCTAGAAATTTCTTACATATTTCATAATTTATTATTTAAGTTTTTTGATTTTGTACATAATATATAATATTTTAATAGTAATTGATAAACAAGTTGATCCTTTTTAATAAAACTTGGAAAATTAATTAAAATGAAACGTGATTCTAAACTTTTACGCGTGAGTGTATATCTGCTCACAATTGACATCACGTTCACGAGTCTTACATAAAAATGCACGCGAAGTGTGCACGAACTGGGTAAAGCTAATAATGCTGCATTAAAACTACATTTAATCTATGAATTTCTTTTTAACACACAATTTTGTACGCAAAACAGAAATAATAATCGCCAGGTTGCTGTTAGTCCAATTTTAATGAAATTTAGATTGACTCGACAAATATTTTTTAAAGGCCCAAATATAAAATTTAATGAAAATCTGTCCACTGGAAACGGAGTTGTTACATGGGACGTAAGAAAATGAAGATAACAGGCGCTTATGCATACATGAAAACTCGTCTAAAATGACAGTGTTATACAGCTATTTCAACTTCTAAGAAATTAATTGAAGAAATGTTTTCTATGATGCATCTGTTGAACTTCACGCTTGCGTAAACAAAAGTGCCTGCGCAATACAGGCTGGCATTTATTTGCTTTTCATAATAATATCCACGTGTTCACACCATTTCATTGAAATTGGTCGTGCAGGGATTAACTGCCATTTTTGTTACTATTACAACATGAGTCTATTCTACAAGAAAGACTCAGAAGGTTTTTTTTTTTTTTTTTTCTGATAGCAGCAGAAAGAACTTGTCATGGAAAATCAGCTATCTATTCAAAAATGACAGAGTTCAACTCATAGGCACCAAACGCTGCTTTCGGAATTTTATTGTTTCCACCCAAAACAACAGAAATGAGCTCACAAGAGGGATTTCAGATTTGTCTTAAGAAAGAAACGAAGACAAATTAGGAGAGAGCGTCCGGGATTGTGAACAGAAAGGGGGAGGGGGTTTAGTAAAACATCTTGCGAAAATTAGCGTGACGAAGTAAGTTCAAATTAAAGATTTCACAATGGTTTATGGAAGATAAAATAAATACAGGGCGTCTGAAAATGTGTGCATATTTAAGCCAGAATATATTTATTCGTAAATAAAGAAAATATTTATGGAATATAAGGAAACAACGGCTTGGTTACATGATTCATTATCTCAGATGTTGAGATGTCGAAGAACTGAGCAACAAGTTATAGCAAGTGTTTTTACCGGGAAGTATGCACAGGTTCCTTTAATTTCACGCTTCAACTAATTAGATTGAAGTTCATCTTCGATTGTACACAACAGATAAAAGTTCGATGTAGTCACATCAGAAGAATATGAATGAAATTCAACAGTTTCTCTTCGACTTATTTAAAGGTGAAAAAATGATATCAAGACAGGCCCAGATATACTGATGGAAATGTGGTGGGGATTCATCTTGCTGATAGTAAACTTCCTCATCTTCGGCACATCTCATTGAGTCATGTGCAAATGCATGTTTGGAGCATGTGAAGCTGTTGAACACCAATAATCGTTCTCTCAAACAAAAATGGTACTAAAATACCCGACACATCAACAACGCCCTATGTACCAGCTAGTACACAGTACTAATATGTACTCAATGGTACTTGAAAGTCACGTCCATGACCTGTTCATCCCCATTCTCGACGTTTAAATTTCATTTCTGTTAGTAGGTGGGGATATTTCCTTCAGCAGTCAGTGTGGTCCACAATGGCGTCCCTTGGACCAACCCGGATATCAGATTAACGCTGTGTTCTTCTTTGAGGCCAAATGTGGGTTTAATGTTAAATTTTAAACCGAACTGGGCCTTAGAGAAGCATTTAAATTATAAAATGTTCCAGGAGAATCGGGTCAAATTATGACTCTGGGCCAGTCACAGCATCGTTTGCTTCTAACCAATGAAAATCATATCTAATACAGAACAACATAATTCCACCTGGTTCCGTAGTTATCCGGCAGAAATCAAGCTCAGTTTTAAAACATCGGCAAGAACAAAAGCTGATTCTTTAATGTTTTCTTTAACACAAATACAAGGTAGTGACGAATAAGATGCTATCTTTGCGTGAGTAGTTAAAGTTATCTATGCTAATAGCGTAATAAAACCAGCGAAAACTCTTACCCACATTTAATTTGCTCTTCAGCCAGCAAGTATTTTATATTTTTAAGCAAGAGGATTGTTTATATCTTGATACGCGGACTTGCAATCATGGTTTTGTATTTATTCCGTATCCACAGGAAAGCAAACCTCGCCAGAGGGGTCAGATGTACAATCTATCAAAGTGCGGCCGAAAGATTTAACCGTGCCAACGAGAAAATTGGCAAAACTCAACCCGTTAGACGGAAATGAGTTGGTATTCATACAGGGTTAAGAGACGAAACATAAACTTTGCAACTGTGCGGTTTTCCTGTTGCTGAAGGCAATAAACGTTTAAAGTCCAACTTGTTCATCAAGGATATCTGCTGCCTGCCTGTGGAATGACGTATTTAAGACGTTCGGCGTAGTGCGCGAGAATGTTCAAATTAATTTACATAGGTTTCCCTAAGCTGACGATGTTAGTGGACTTCGTTGGTTTAATTTTACCTCAGAATACCACCAAGCAGCACAAGTAAATTAGCTTCTTCCAACCATTACTGAATCAATGCTTCGGGCTTTATTGTCTCAACCGCTCCACGCACTGCCACTTAGAAATCACGCCTCGTGCTGCAACGCAGTTCGTGCTGCGGTGACGTCTTCATTGTTTAAGAGCGCGAGGATTGAATTCGGAGAACAGCAGTTTTCAACTGTAATTTAGGCAGTTTTCAACAGCAATTTAGGCAGGTTATATTGTTGCAATTATCTTCGTTCTTCTCAGAGCATTTCTGCCTTATTTATATGGAACGAAAACGGTTTCTGTGTTCGGCTGCTATTCAAGAAGAAATTACTCTAATTTTGTCTTTCTTCGTGGTTGTTTGATGCCAGATGATCCTAGCTTCCGGTTTTAAAACAGCTATACAGGGGCAAATGAAGAATAAACATCTAAAACTCATTAATGACTGTCAAATCCACATTTAAAACAATTTACGGACATTAAGGAATTATAGTTTCAGTTTTAAGTGAAGGTTGTCAACATTTAATAGTCAGCCAATGAGAAGTGAGGATTTCTACAAGCAGTCGACATGCTTTAATGACAGCCACTGCGTTAAATGTGCATAAAATAATTTTAACCATTTTAATTAATAAAAATGAGTACCTGCCATTAAGTTACCAGATCTTAGAGGCTAAAAAATCTGCAGTTTATGAGCGCTTTTTTATTAAGAAACTTCTGCCTACTTAATTCAGATTTTTAAATGGACTGTGTACTGCAATCATGAAGGATTAAGGAAATGAAATATTCGAAATCAACTTTATACTTATTAGATGATAGATTAATTATTTGAGTTATTTTTTTTATTTTTTTTGGTTTCAAAAACATTCGTTGTCCTTTCGCATCAATACACAACGTCGGAAATAAAACGAGCTTCGTTATGGCGTGCAATAACATTCACAGCTTCCAGGTGATTGCTAAAGGTTATTCAAATACCCTCTTATGTGCGTTCAACAGAGGACAAATTGGAAAAAAAATAAGGCTTTACGAACTAACTAATTTATGCACTCTTTCGTGAATTTCGCTGTTGGTATCATCTATGCTTGCACGCGACCTGTCAACGCGAACCATTTCTCAGACTCGCGCCACTTCTCATTAAATATGTAGTAGAGATAAAATAGTTTTTTTTTTTTCGCAGCTACTGGAGCACACACGCTCTGATTGTAGAGAGAGAGAGAGAAGGAAAAGAAATTCAGATGCATTTCTTACTTTCTGGTTTTGACTGTCCTTACTTCAAATAGGACACCCGCTGGTGCATATCCTGTTTATACTCAGCTTTCTAAACGAAAATAAGCCAATATACTTCGAAGGTTACGCTAAAATCCTCATCTGTCAAACTGGAATTGTAATCGAGTAATTGGAATTCTTGCTGTGATGTGTCCATTTCAAAGCGTACAGAGGATTATTGTTGTAGAATGGCATGGACGTATTAGAGAGTTCAATTTACAGCGATACCGAATTCACGAAGGAGTGGTGTTGTAAGATAGGGTTCCCAAAGAAAGGTCACTGAAAATTCAAGGAAGTTTCTGGAACTTATACTTAATTATGACGGAATTCCAAGTTTAATAAATCTCTGTCTAAGATGTTTTCTAAGTTAATAACGGAGTCTTTATTGTCTCCTGTGGATATACGATGTTTTTTTTTTTTTTTTTTTTTTTTGATTTGGTAGTTGTTGGCGCATCGGCTTCTGTGGCCATATTGCACCTCCCAAGGTTTTTGCAGTACTTTGATCCAAGCCCGAGGCGGGAATCGAACCCGCGACCTTTGGGTTGCCGGGTAGGTACTTTACCCACTCGGCTAGCCCGGTCGGCTGATATACGATGTATCTCACACAGAGTGGCTCCTGAACTTTAGATCCACTCCGCTGTGGTACACTCTTTGATGATACTAAACTCTGCAAAATGTCCAAAAAAGAGTAGTGACATGTTTGAAGGCTGCTTTCCAGTATCTGTCCATGCCACGAGGATGGGTGCCAGCAAATCAGTACCATTGGGATCCAACGGAAACGTTTCCTTCCTATCGAAATGTTTCCTCTCGGACAGTTCTAGATTGCTGATTTGAACAAATCAACGTACAATCTAAACCATCCCCACTTCAAAAGTATTGCCAATAATTTCTCATGCCATCGAAGGGATTCGCACCACGAGTCTTCTACACTGTGACGAGGGACAGATGCTCCTCTTAGTCACAGAAAAAAAGCAATCGACACAGAACTTTATGTTGTTTGCTGCTTTTTCTCGGAGGTTAATAATTCTGAATTTTCCCTGATAGTAAAATGGGAGCCCGGAACAGTTCTTAAAGGCTTCTTCAATCGAGAGTAGTGGTTAGCTAGTTCCAGGCGGAGAGGGTAGGATTCCCTCGCCCTCCTGGGAGTTATTCTGAACATGCAAATAGGTCTAGCGAATTTTCCATTTAAATTTTAAAAAATATATAAAAATAAATAAATACAAATCATTTTTATGCCATAAGCCTATGGCCATTCACCTTTAAATTTCTTTTTCATGTGTAGGTTTCCCCGTAAGTGGGCGAAAGCTATTCATGGTTTAATTCTAAGACTTGTTTGCTATGTATGAGATAAGGGAGGGCCTGGGTGAAAATCTACAAACGACAGGCAGAAAGCGACTAACAGGAGATCAGCAACCCTAATTTAATACACAAACTGTAAATTCATTAAAAGTGAATTAAAAGCTTCGGTTCGTATCTCGCCCCATAACGAATCTGATAGCAAACCATCCTTAGAGCACACTCAGCATAATACCTTTAAACACGATGTATAATCATACTCCTCAAATAGCACGGATAACACCGTCGGTTGCATGCTTCAAATTAAGAAATTAAAAACATTTTCTTCTACTGCAGTCTCTCAATTTAAAAGGAGAGGTTATAAGAAAGAACCTTTCTTAGCTGCTGCATTGTTATTTTTCATATTCGCTTTAAGTCCATGCGAGTTAAAACAAAGATGCCTAATTTCTTAAAAAATTAGGCATCCTCGGAGAAGTATCGTCCTTAAGAGAGCATTACATAAATAATCATTTAATGACAATCTGTCCTCACTTTAGAAATGAATTTAATAATTCAAGAGAACATTTGTATACCACTGCCAACAAAGTCCATTTTAGCAAAGTTGGACACAAGGAATTAACTCCGGAAACGTAGCTGCGAAAGACAAAATCTGCTTATTCTTTTTAACATCAAAGGAGAGCCGACCGCAGCTTTCTCTCGAGCAAAAGGGTATTAAGACCCCGTTAAAAGAAACAGCGGCCAGATTAAAGGTACCGCTGGTACATCAAAGTTAAGGCATTTTCTTTAACGCCGTGTCCACACAAGCAGCGTTCGACTGCTCTTAGCTCGTGCGAGAGAATCCAACAAACACCAGTTTACACAAAGAGGTCGCTGGTACAAGGAGAGCCAGCGTAGCGTGCGCCCGTACAAAGACGAACAGCGGGTAACAATCTGAAACCATTATGAGATTTTAGGTCATGCAATTAAACTTTGCGAGATTACCTGCGAATATCCTTTCTCATTACGTCCTAATCGCTCAAGAAAAGGGCATCTGTCAGTACCTTTAGCGAGAAGTGACCCTGTCTCGTTCGCTAATTATGCTGTCAAAAAGCAAGAACTAGCAATTAGGATTGAAGACTACAACAAGTTGTCTTAATGAGAAACTTTGCCGAAATAGTTAAGAAAAATGGTGTAATTTCATAACCTCTTTGAAAGAATTCATTACTGTCTTATCGGTTGAAACAAGTAAATTAAAAGTAGCAGTGAACGAACGTTAGCAACAAAAGCCCCCAAGCATCCAATTCCATTCATGAATGGAAAACGAATTAATAATCTGATTCATCTATTCTAATGAGGCACTCCGTGTTTGCTCTCTCTTTTGATCCCGGATACTCGAACAGAGAACGTGTGCACTTTTAGCTTACCAACAGTTATTTAAGAACCAAGAACTAGAACCATCATTTAAAAACTGGAACCAGGACCATTATTTAAGAACCAAGTACTCTTATCAAGAATTAATTTGTTATACGTGAGGTTTTTTTTGAACTACTGAAATGAATTTTTACCTGTTTCTGCTTTTATCATACACGATACTGGCACTAACAAAAAGATTAAGACCACCCTGTTATAGACAAACATTAAATAATTTATGTACAATATGAACCAAAACACAGGAACAACGAAATAATATGGTCATGGTTATGTTGAGCAGTTTCATTAACGATCTTCCATCTTTCTGTTTATACTCCGGGACAGCCATTGTATGTAAAAAATAACTTAAAACAACTAAACGCACAAGGAATAATACGTTAAGAGTAAGAGTTTAATATCTATATAATATCGATGTAGATTCACCATAGCATTAGTAGAGGCATTTGATTTGTTATACGTGAGGCATTTGATGCAAGAAAGCAAGCTTATGCAGCATCAGCCAAAAAATAAAAAATAATAAAATAAAAATAAATAAATAAAAAATAACCACTTCCACTTCACCCCTCTGTTCGTTCGAAATACCTGTCCAGCTGAGCCTTAAACGTATTTAGGCTATCACCTTCCACGACAAGGGATGGAAATCTGTTCCACCAACCAACCACCCGCTGGCTAAAAGCAAATTTCCTCACGTCTATCCTACATCTGTCTTTTCTCAATTTGAATTTATGCCCTCTCAGGTGATTATTCTGAGCGAGAGGAAGAATCCCATTAGCATTGAGCATGCTCAAACCATTCAAGGCTTTATACACCTCTATCAGATCACCTCGCTGGTGCCTAGTCTCCAGACACTGTAATTTGCAAAACTTAAGCCTTTCTTCGTAAGAGCACCCCTTTGTTCCATTCACTAATCTTGTTGCCCTTCTCTGTACTCATTCCAGCATCTCTACATCCTTCTTGAAATGAGGCCTCCAGACCTGTATACAGTACTCTAGGTGTGGCCTGACCATTGCCTTATACAAGGGAATAATCACTTCGTTATCCCTGCTAGAAAAATTCCTATATATCCTCGACAATACACCATGAGCTACTCTTGCAGCCCGTCTGCACTGCTCAGAAAACTTCATATCTGCCTGCGCAACCACCCCCAGTTCCCTTTTATTCTCTACCACTGCCAGCGTAGTACCACAGAGTTGATACGTTGCTCTGGGGTTGCTGTTTCCCATACGTAGTACTTTACATTTGTCAATGTTAAACTTCATTTGCCACCTCTCAGCCCATCTGCTCAACCTTTCCAGATCCTGTTGCAGTAGCATAGTGTCAGTAGTGTCCTTGACAACCCTGCCAACCTTTGTATCGTCTGCAAACTTGGACATTAAGCTTGATATACCATCATCAATATCATTTATAAATACAGAAAACAATAATGGACCCAATACTGAACCCTGAGGGACTCCACTAATAACATTAGTCAACGATGAGCAGTGTCCATTAATTACCACACTCTGTCTTCTCCCCCCTCAACCACCCCTTTATCCATAGCAGCAATTTGCCTCCAATGCCACACTGCTCCAATTTGTGCAGCAGTCTTCCATGTGCAACAGTATCAAAAGCCTTTCTAAGATCCAAGTATATAATATCAAAGTTATTGATAGATAACTCTTAAGAAACTACGATGGTAATGTGGGAGGCATCATTTGCTCTGTATCTCATATTGTGCTCTTCCTTCACGACGAGTTGCGTTGCCATGGTTTTGCGCTACCTCGAATAAGTAACGCTTCACTAACAGCGAAGACTATTGATACTTATTCTCAGTGAGTACCACCACCTAGACTCACTGAGAATAAGTACCAATAGTCTTCTCTATTAGTGAAGCGTTACGTATTCGAGGTAGTGCGATACCATGGCAACTCGTCGTGAAGAAAGAGCACAATATGATATACAGAGCAAATGATGCCTCCCACACTACTATCGTAGTACAAGATTACTGTACGCCGGACCAGCTGCCTAGAACCATGGTCAACTCAAAAGCGTGTTCTACTGTTCACCTGCGTTTGACCAATAGGTTACGACAACAGAAACCATTGCGAGTTTTTTTTTTTTTTTTTCATTATGTTTGTATATTAAATTGTTGTAAAGCAAAATGAGATGTTTCCATAGCAACGCTGGACTATGCAGTTTGTCTTTTTTGATGACTTGACATATTTGGGAGAGCTTCTGTTGCTCTGTTCTGCAGAAAACTGAATGCGATAATTACGGACAGGAACGATCACGCAAATTGGAAGGAAGATGGCATTATCTGAAGCTTAGGTTTGATCCGATTTCACTGATTTATAGTGCACAACACGTTTGGATGTTAGCTAACGAATTAAAAATAAGATCTTCCTACGTAATTAATAGCTTCACGTGTCCAATAGCGGTTTGTTTGTTTTCGGAGGTAAAGCACGGAACTGCACCATTACTTTACTTTATCAACACGGATAAATAGGCTAAATCCAAACGACACATCAGCGCCTCAAGATCCTTTGTGTACTTTTTGGATTAGTCCCAGGATGACAACTATTGCATCCCTTTCGGAGTGAGGATCGCAGTTACCTTACAAAACTATCATATTAGGGACACCACAGAACCAACTCATCCTCCCATGTGTATTATGTCCATAAATTGCGTGTTCTCTGGTCGATCTGTCTGTATTGCTGGACTAAAAACCTGAGTTTCCATGGGCCTTGCTATCTGCGCTTGACACCGTTCAACTGAGCCATTGAGTGATAAAAAGCCCATAAAGGTTCCTCGCGTTACTAATGGGATTCGAACCCGGGCTTTTCACCCAGCGTAGGGAGGACAGTGATTATAATTAGTGCGCTAACGGCGCGGACACAGTAACTGTACAGCTCACCTGGAAACTATAATCGTTAAGCAGGTCAGTTTCAATTTTCTGACCGCTGTTTCACCCCACTGGAGTTAGTCAGACGAACGCTGTGGCATTTTTCTGTTTATTAGTAGCACAGTACTGGAATCCAGACAGCCAATCGTCTCAAAATACCATCCGGCGTGTTGTTGCTTTTGTTTAATTTGACAGGAAGTAAGGCTATGAGAAGTCATTGTATTTTCGGAAAACTGGGTTTATTTTATGCTCGGTTTGTCTAATCCGATTGAGCATAAATAAATTTCTGAATGGGGATACACTGGGTCTTTGTCCGACACCGATTAGCTCGGCCATGTGAAAAGGATTGTCGTGTCATATACAGGAATTTGTCGTTACAGCTGGAGATTAACTAGGGAAGTAAGAATGCAATAAGGAAACATTTGGGGTGTTCAAAAATGCATATTCACAGTTTGTTCCATGACAATTGATACTAGATGGACTTAGAGGAAGGAGTTTCTGACGCGATACGAAACAGATTGGGAAGGCATAGATCTTCACTGGCGATTTGAGTCAGAAGTCAAATTAAAATCAGTTGAGTGGCGATATTTAAACTCTCAATGCAAGAAATTCAAAACAGGTTTCACAGTCGGTAAATGATGGCTATTGCCTCTAGGTAAATGAACAAACCATAAATTCTTAGACTTATATACCTTGGCACAAATTCGAGATGCGAGTCCGACCAAAAAAAAAAAAGCAAGAAAGCAAATTCAGGACCACACACCGGTTTGCCTCCCCATCTACAATTCACTGTATCTTGTTTTCTTCAGATTTCCAACTTTGTGGTCCGCTGAATTGTGGGTGGAAGTCAGATTTAGGAACGATTACATAGTTATACAAAAACACAATATGCATAAACAAGATAAAGAAAAAATATTAGCAACAATTTTCAGTCTTTTACATATTTTTTACTGAGAAAATAAAGTGAGACAGCACTACCTGCCAGTACAAAATCAGAACAAATAATCCTAGTTTTTCATCAGAATTAAGTCTCATTTCTTCACCACGCCCTGTGATATTGTGTCATATGTTCCAGATTTATTCTTGCCAAGATAATCCTCTCCATCCTAAATGGGAACTGAAAAGTTTCTCGATCCTTGAACTGATTATCCTCTGTGAGCCTGCCCATATTTCACTGACTTATCACTGAATTATGACCACCTCTATGAAACCTGAATGCGACATGTTGACCACTTGAGGTACGAGAGTGCGCAGTTCATCGACCTACGTTGCATAGATAAGATGCCAGTGGTTCAGTAGATAGTAAAATTCCAAGATTGATGGGTAAAAGGAAGGATTTATCGGACTTTCATTAAAGGACAGATTGTAGGTGCTCGACGTGATGGTGCCTTGATTTCCCAAACGGCTGAACTGATAGGGTGTTCGAGAGTCGCCGTTGTTAAAGTGTACCTAGACTGGCGTCAAAATGGTCAAACAACTACCCGACGGCAAAACTGCAAAGGTCAGCAAAAGGTTGATGTCAGAGGTGAGCACCGGGTCCAATGACGCGAACAGGCGCAGCACTGTTGAAGAGTTGGCTACTCAATACAACATGGGCCAACCCGGAACAATATCTGCCCTGACCATGCGTCGCACGTATGGGCTATACTAGCAGACGACCCGTACGGCATCCTCTCCTAACCAAGGTTGATCGGCGTAAAAGACTCGCCTGGTGCAAAGAGCATGCAAGTTGGAAGTTAGAAGACGGGAAGAAGGTATGCTGGTCGGATGAGTCACGTTATTTACTCCACACCGTGGATGGTCGTGTACGGATTTGGAGTCAACAACATGAGGCTCTTCATCCATCATGCATGGTATCAAAAGTGCAGGCCGGTGGAGGCGGTTGTATGGTATGGGGTATATTTCACTGGCAGGAACTTGGACCCCTGGTGCATGCGCAACAACGTACTAGTTGTCGCCGCTATCGTCAACTGTTTGCTGACTGTGTACACCCCGCTATGTTACACTTTTTCCCGAATGGCGATAGTGTCTTCCAAGATGACAATATGCGCCGAGCCATCGGGCACTTGTTGTGTAGGAATGGTTTGACGAACACAGTTCTGACTTCCAGCATATCGATTGGCCCCGAATTACGTCGATATCAATGCCATAAAGCACTTGTGGGACACTAAGGAAAGGCATATCAGGCGTCTGGATACATGAATCACCTCCATACTTGCATTGCTGATGCATTACGCACAGCTTGGTTGGCCATACCTCCCGAACGCTTCTGACATCTTGTTGAATCAATGCCACGTCGAATAGCTGCTGTACGGCAAAAGGAGGACCAACGAAGTATTAGGTAGGTGGTCAAAATTCGGTAAACACTCAGTGTATGTTGCAAACGTCTTGTTCCCGTGTAGCTAACTCGACATTTTCATTAGGGAAACAAAAGAAGACAGTCTCCTCGAAATTATCTCCCGCTCTTATGTGATAAAGATTTTCAAAATCGCCACTAACAAAGAATTAAAGAGACTTCTCAGTCATACATTAAGTTTTCTTTTAGTGGTGAAGTTACAGAAATAAGAAAAAGAGCTCCAGAAAACGAAGCGAGAGTTCTGTTAACAAGATAGTAACGAGGTTAACTCTATTTTTGTTACCAGCTTGACTCTGAAAAATTGATTAAATATGATGCTGCTTTCGATACTATTAGAATTAAGAATTTGCAGATGCTGACACCAACCCATACACCCACACTGAACTACCACTTCAAGCAAAGAGAGATGAAAACATCTTTAATGTTTATGAACCAATAGCACTATCTGCAATTTTTCTCTGATACCGTTCTGTAATATTAAAAAGACTATCTTTCTCTCCAAGCACAGATTCATGGCTCACAGTGAGCGTCGGTGGTGGTCAAAGAACAGACACTCCATCAGTAACGTGAAAATCTACGCCCATCCGCGTCACACCGAAAGAAGCGTAACCATTATATCGCTCCCCAAAACCGCTATAACCATAACCCACCCTACAGTAGTTTGCTTGACTGCAGTACTGCCTCTGTTTTATTCCTGATAGCAGTGCAGTTCCAATTCTGAGAATACGATGAGTTTTCCATTTTTGTGTGACCAAATGTCTTGAGTTTGATGATCGCTCTTTAGTCTTGTTTATGTCTTTACTCGACTGTGAATTTCTGTTTCACCATTCTAACTCCATTTCGTATTCGCGAAACTACGACAAGTCCTCGCAAGAAACAAACACGAATCGAAAACCGTATCCAGAACAATTGAGCAGAATAAGAAACGCTAGTAAAAGCAAGTTTTATATACTCTCGGGCAGTTCAGTAGACATATATTTTACATCAGTATCGGCTATCTAACAGCTGAGGAAACCACTTTCTGTACTATTCCAGTTCGAAGATTTGTCCCCAGTTTGGAATTTTAGATATCACGCAGTTTTTGGTTATTTGCCATTAATAATTGGGAGTTGTTGTTTTATAATATAATCCTGACCGGCTTACAATTATCATTTATTTTAATATGTAGTGATTTTCAAGCTCAGTTCGATATATATTATTTCTCCGGTTCCATAAGATTTTTCATCTTACTTGGTTTGGAATTTTGTTTGCTGAAAAAAGGATATTTCTTCAATGTAACTTTAAATTCCTCTCAAAAGGAGGAGATTATGATTAAAAATATATCGATAATTGCCATCAGTTTGTTAATATCGTTTCTGTGTTTCTTTAATCACAAAATTAACATTTAAAAGTATTTATTTCTCTTATAGTACTACTAAGGAAATGTCGTTGCCATGGTGATGGAACTGCTCGATATTTCTGTTTCGTCACCAGTCATTTTTAACGATGCAAGCGTTGATGCGAAACATCCTTAGGGTGCTGCCTGAAAATAGCAGCCTTTGAGATTTTCTACAGATTGTGCATGCTAATGATTTGAATCATCATCATTATTATTATCAAACAAATGCTCTGAGGTCATTAGTAGTTAGATTTTTGACGTCAACTCAAGAAAGCACTTATTCTGTGATAAGTGGAGCATCTAAAGAGAGAGGTACTCTTGAAAACTGAGTCCATATGCTGAATTACTAGTAATTGCATGAAAATCCAAACACTAAACGCAGTAACTTACAAGCTAATGGTTCTCAGCAGGTGGGCCAACATAATTTAATTTTTTTTTAAATGAAAATCTGAGGAACTTGCACCATCTCTCACTAAAAAAAAAACGTAACATTTTGGAGTGAGGGGGTGCCAGTATGTTTTTTATTTTGTTTTAGTATTAGTAATGGCCGCATGATGCAAGAAAGCCTATGGCTTATTCTGCACCAGCCGAAAAAAAAAATCGAACAAAACAATGATAAAAACAAAAAAAAAATAAATAATAATAATTAATAAAAAAAAGGAAATTAAACCTATCATCCTATGCGCTTCCCTGACCCGATGGTACTATCCACATGACCTTTGAATTTCCCCAAACTGTCGGCCTCGAACACCCATGAAGGCAACTTATTCCAGTAATTTATAACTCACTGGCTAAAATAAAACTTCCTGCAGTCCAATCTAAACATTTCCCCGCGTAACTTGAATTTATGTCCCCTAGTTCTAGCATCATTTATAATCTTGAAAATTTCGTCCTGATTTATTTTACTGATGCCTCTCAGAGCCTTAAACACCTCAATCAAATCTCCTCTAAGGTGTCTAGTTTACAAACTCTGCAACCCACATATTCGAAGTCTTTCTTCATAAGGACGCCCTTTTGCCGATCTCACCAGGCGAGTTACCCTTCTTTGCACCTTTCAAGAAGCTCGATGTCTTTCTTTAGGTGCGGTCTCCATACTTGAACACAGTATTCCAAGTGTGGTCTAACATAGGCCTTATATAATGGGATTATCACGTCCCTATCTCTACTTGCAAAAGTTCTATAGATCATCGATAGGACACCATGGGCCTTCCTTGCAACCTGTTTACAATGCTCAGAGAATTTCATGTCTGACCGTATCGTAACACCCAAGTCCCTTTCCTCCAGTACTGGGTTTAGTTGAACTCCACCAAGTGAATAAGTTTTTTGGGATTACTGTTTCCCAGATGTAATACCTTACACTTTGTTGGATTAAAGCATAGCTGCCATTTTTCTGACCATTCCTGAAGTCTATTTGGGTCTCTCTGAAGAAGCTCAGCTTGACAGTGATCATTAACTACTCTACCAATTTTAACATCATCTGCAAATTTAGACATCACGCCCTCTATCCCTTCATCGTTGTCGTTTATGAAAATTAAAAACAACAGTGGTCCAATACTGATCCTTGGGGAACCTCACTTCTTACATCAACCCAATCTGAGGAATAGCCATTTATCACAATCCTCTGCCTCCTGCTCTGAGGCCATCCTTCTATCCATCTAAGGATTTTCCCAGTGATTCCAACCTGTTCCAGCTTATAAAGCAACCGCTCATGTGGGACTGAGTCAAAAGCTTTGCTGAAATCTAAATAAACAATGTCGAAATTATTCCCTAAATCCAGCTCGTGAGTGACCCTTTCGAAATAGCGAACCAGATTTGTTAAACATGATTTTCCCTTTACAAAACCATGCTGAGTATCCTTGAGAATTTCAATTCGATCCAAATGATCCTGAATTCCACTCTTGATCACTGCCTCCATGATTTTCCCTACTACTGAAGTCAGACTGACAGGTCGATAATTTCCCACTTCACTTTTAGAGCCACCCTTATGTATGGGAGACACATTTGCACTTTTCCAATCCCAGAGAATCTCCCCCAGAGTCTAGTGATGCTCGCATAATTAGCCTCAATGGTTCAATGCACTCACCTGCTGCCTACCTTAAGATTATAGGGTATATTCCATCAACTCCAGGAGCCTTACTGATCTGTAGGCTCGAAACTTTTTTCATTAAATAATCTTGCGAAATTTCAATATCATTAATTACATGTTTTTCAACTTCGCTCCCACATTTCCCATTGCCACAAAAGGTTTTTCATTTGTAAATATTGATGCAAAATAACTGTTGAGTTAATCTGCAAAGGCAGCTGGTGTATTTAATACTATCCCCTTTCCCTTACGTAAAGGTCCGATCTGGTTTGTCCTGCTCTTCTTGGCATTTATATATGTGAAGAATTCTTTATCCCCCCCTCTTTGCTCTGTTTGCTAGTGATTTCTCATAAACTGCCTTTGCCTGTCGAACCTTTTCTGTGGCTCTATTACAGATCATCCTGTAGCTGTTATAGGCTTCAGTACTTTTTACTGCTCTGTAACCTTTCCATGCCACCTTTTTCTGCTCAAGTAATGTAGCAACTTCAGTATTCATCCAACCTGGAACCCTCCTCGTGGAGTATTTGTTTAATGGTACATACGCATTCAAGGCATCTGTGATTAATGTTTTAAAAGCGTACCACAGTTCAAATGTATTCATTCTCTTCGGGATATCTACCCAGTTAATAGAGGCCATGTAGTACCTTAAGGCATCGTAATTTCCTTTTCTGAAATTAAAACCAATTCCTTTGCCTTTTACTGCTGCTACCTCTCTCGTCGTCATCCACCGTAGAACTCAGTGATCACTTTCCGCTACTGGTTCCTCTACTGTCAGCCCTGTTAGGTCATCTGATACATGGGCGATGATGACGTCTAGGATGTTCTTTTCTCTGGTACTTTCCCTGACATGTTGATACAAATAACAGTCATCTAGTTGATTTAAAAATTTTGTTCCCCATGTGGAGTTTCCTTCCAATTTACTCCAATCAATTGGAGGCAAATTGAAATCACTCAAAAAAAGACTTTGAAGCTTACTTTTCCATTCCATTTGCATGGAGGCTTTTGTCATAATATTCACAATCACCTGGTCTGTAGATTACTCCTACTCGCATTATACCTTTGTTTCCAACTATCTCACACCATACAGACTCTATACTAGCATGTGAAATGTCTGAATCCGGGAAAGCTATCGTCGCACTCAGGCTGCTTCTGATAAGAAGCATTACCCCATCACCACTTCTATCTACCCTATCCTTCCTAAATACATTATACAAGCCGTACTGAAACTCATCATCCCCAATTTCCGGGTGCCACCACGTTTCTGTAAGCCATATTATGTCCGCGTTACTGGTTTTAACCAGCAGTTCGAATTCGCTCATTTTATTGACGACACTTCTAACCTTACTGTATAAACAATTAAGACTTACTGTTCTTGTATATTTAACAACCCTAACACAACCCTTGAAGTTTTTAGGCTCTCTTCTCTGGCATTAGCTACCCGCTCCCATGAAACGTTTCTGCCTCCAGAACATCTAGATAACATGTCCAGTTGGAGTAACATATAAGAACTCTTGAGGTATGTGCAAGAGTTAGTTTGACCAATATTATCAGATAAACGCGTGTCAGTATTACCCACATCCCCCCCCCCCTAACTAGCAGTTCCCTGAATCTTTAAGGTATCCTCAATAATACTGGCAAAAACGTTTGCACCACCTTTGTTTAAGTGTAACCCGTCTCAACAAAACAAATTCCTTCTACCTACAAGTGTGGGCCATGTTGATAAAAATTTTCCCCCTAAAGCCTTGCAGGGTCCTTTAAGTCTTGAGTTAATCCACAAGGCTTTTAACATATAATCCCTCCTATCGTGTCTGGGCAGAATTGCAGACACATAGACATTATGGCCTAGCTCGCGGCATTTCTTCAGCATGGTCCTGTATTTTTCAAACAAATCGTCAGATTGTGTACATTTAATATCATTAGTCCCCACATGAATAATAATATTCTCTTTACCCCCTTTAAAATCTGACAATCTGTTGGTGACATCATCAATAGTTGCTCCCGGCAGACATATCCTGGTTCTATCCTTATTACAAAAAATAATCCACGTTTCCCTGACAATGGAGTCTCCTAATAAAACAATGTCCTTTTTAACCAGAGTAGTTGCACTTGGTTTTTCTGTTTTGAGGCTCGAAACGGGTGTGCATCACTTAGTAGATTGCTGGAGTCTTGAGTCCCTGACGAGCTCCCAGATGCATTATTCTCGAAGGCAAGCACCCGTTTTTTTCAGGGACTCAAATTGTTCCATTAGTGCACCAAATGGTAATTGAAGATCGGTGCACTCCTTACATCGATCACAAAGAAAAGAATCCCCAGGTAAGGTAGAAATAGTCACCAGGTCGACCTTGGAAAACATTCCACAGGTTCCACAACGGATTAAATCATGACTCACCCGTAAATCGCCATCGGCTATTTCCGTGTGAGTCACGATACCTTGTGATGTGTTTAAGGCAGATCTCGTAACTACCATTATAAAATTAAATAAATATCAATGAAAGTTAACTTAAAAAATTATATCTATAATATTATTAAAATCAAACTGTTACAGGAAAACCTATAACAAAATAACAACAATAATATCTAAATAAATCAAATATTTAAAAGCACTATCTCAATGTTACCACTTAACAGAGCCCTGACTAAGCGCCAAAAGAAACAGAAGATTGTTTTCGTATATGCCTAAAATATTGTATGATGAAGAACAATATCTGGTGTATTTGATAAAATTGACTACTAACAAGAAAAGTATTATAGAGAACTTGAAACTGGTTTCTAATCTATACTATATTAAATAAAGACAAAAATTATTAATGCTTAAACTAGCTAACTGCATTTTTTCGAAAGATAAAAGACGTACAACAATCAAACCCTAACTGCTGATTGCTTAAAGATTGTTTTTTGTCACCATTCAGCATAAATTAATAAAATTTTAAGGATAAATAAAACAAAGAAAGCAAAGTCGCAAATCTGCTATTTAACTCAATTAGAAAAGATTATTCCAAAGTTATCTTCATCATCTTAATCGTATGACTGCTAATACAAGTTTTCCTGAGATAAATTTCCTACATTATGTAATCTACAGTAAGCTTTTTCAAGTCTCGTGGAATCGCTTTTAGTCATGCGAAAATTTAAATATATATAAATAAATTATATTAAAATGCAGACCAGATAAGCAGGGGTCTGCGTGCTAATGCATATATCAGTCTTCAGATACATGCATACGCATATCTAAACAATTGTAAAAAATATGTCATTTTTTGGAAACCGAAACAAATCTTAGTTTGGTTATTTAATCTAGTGCCAAGGCAACTCAGTGCACGCGGCTTCCATATATCGTGATCACAAACCATATGCCGTAAGACTCGTTTATCTGTCTGTAGTCCTCAGTTAAAATATATTGGTTTTGCTACGTTATTACCAACCAGTAAAACAGAATGGTATTTGGAGAATCCTCGAGCATTCCTTTCAAGGATAAAGTGCAAAACCATGGCAATTTCAGTCGATAGTAATGACATACTAGTACTTGGATAACATAGAGGAATGTTAAACAAGGATATACAAAACTAAAGTTTAACTATCAGTAACGATATTCTTGCTTCTCGTAATGCAGCATTTCATTCTGTCTTATCAATTCTACCTCGAAAATGGCAACATTCTTTAACTTATAAATTACTCCTCCTACATTGCAGTCACAAATACAGTCGATGTCAAGCTAAGACATCTGCGCAGCGTATGTCCTATGACTACAGGGAATATTATTAAACGCTGACAATCAAATACATCGAATTCTTCCATCTGCACACTCCCATAAGTTCCATTATTCACATATAACAACAGAAATGCCCCCCCCCCACTCCCCCACAGCAACCATAAAAGCGCAAGCTATTTTAACCATCTCACTAAAAACCTAACGATCGTTATTGTACCATATAATCCTTAGCTGCAGTTTAATATCTGTGTGCTATTTTTTGCTGGTAATGAAGCAGATGTCCGCGGATAGCAGTTTATCAGCTAACAACAAAGTATTTCCGGCATTGGCCTTTCTTTACCATGAAAGATAAATGATTAATGAAAGAGATAAGAACACGAACAACTGCTAAAAATTGCGTTTTTGCCCAAACTGAAAGAAGGGGTAGGGGGAGGAAATCAGAGTTAATTTACTATAAAAATATAAAGGGGGGTTGTTCTCTTTAACGAACCATATTCGCCATTTATGCCCATGCCAAGAAGAAGTTATCACAGCCGACACTTCCTGATTTGGTTAGAAAGCATTCGAGTAATTAATCATGATAGCAGACCAACTTCTTTGGTAAACACGACAGTAGCTATTCTTCTTCGAGCACGATGAAAAAAATCGAAGAATTAAAACAACAGAAAATGAAATTAGGTTACACAGATTGATTTGATCAAAATAATAGCTAAAAATTTCCTGCTATTTCTGCTTCCAACTAAGATGAAAGAAGGGAAAATTAAAAACCTGAAGTTGATTTATATTGCGCATGGTGCTATCGTTATAATAAAAGTCTCTTTCTCCGCTTACGAATAAAAATTAATATGGTTTAATGAATTTGACAGTTCTAGTACCTCTCCAGAACCTATAACGATGGAGATTTTAAATGAAAATATAGCCTGAGTTTGATAAACATCGAAGAAATTGGGCTGAATAGACAAAAATAGTCACAGATCCAATCTTATAACTGAAAGGTTGTAATTCCAAAAAAAAAGCAACTATAATAGGAACCACCTAGTTGACCATTTAATTCTCACCAGTATTCTTCAGACTGTCTAGAACCTAGATGCAGATCTCGATCAATTTATATGTAATAAAAAATACAGAAAAGCTGTCATTGCAAGATTAACATTGTAGGACAGAAGATTTACATCACCTTGATATCACTGGAAGTCCAGTTGAAAAGTGTTCATTATCTGCTTCTTAAGTTCTATAATTAGATCTAACTTTATAGTTATGTATCTAATTACCTTAATAATTCATCTATTAGTTATCTATCTCTAAGGTACTTAAATATTTTTACAAATTACACTAGAAGTCCAGAGACTCAGGTTTTCGATGTGAGCCCTCTAGCCTTAATTCAGCTTTTGATGTAATTTTTTGTGGAAAAGGTCTGGGTTCGAATTCAATCCATAACCAGAGGAACATTTATGAGACTTGCACACCATGGTTAGGTTAGTCAGTCTCAGTCACGAATGGCAAGGATTTCTTCTGGAATCCTCAGTTTTACTTCTAGCAAGAAAGGCAAACCGACCAGAGAACGCATGTTTGCAGTGTTTGTAAACGTTTTTTACAAATAATAAAAAAGAAAAATAACAAAATAAAATAGAAATTGATGTCAAAGAGGGACCGGCCATTTTCTAAAGTACGCTACATTTTTTTACGTTAAGACTAAGTTCAGCTTTCCTGACAACAGTTTTTTTTATATCATAGGCATCTAAGCTGAAGCATAGTGTGGTTTGGTATCTTTTATTACAAATATTTGACAAAGGGCTTAAGCAGACTTTATTAATGCCGCGAAGATAGCTTTTTTGCGTTATAAATAAATGTTTAGTATATGTAGCAATTTATCAAGTAATTAAGATGGAACATTTTACTTAGTTATTTTTCTTTTGTATGCCCTGATTACAAAACCAAAAGACTGAATACACAGTAGAAAATTATTTATTCACCGCGGGTTATAAAAATGATAAAATAATTTTAAGAATAAATGAGTGAATTATGAAATCAATACAAAACGTCTGTTTTGAAACACTTTTGTTATTGTGTTCACTTGTAAGGCCCATTCAATGTTTTTAAAGGAAAAATCCTGCAATGGACAAAAGGAATGCGTAAAAGAAAATCTGATTCGTAAAACAACAAACACATAATCAGGTTTACTCACTTCAGGAACTTTAACCTTAGTAAATTCTCTTATCCATTGAAATGCAGATATCAAAAAATGCAGAACTTTTTACTTACAATAACAACGCGCTGTATTATACTAGGAGGCTTCAAATCATTATATAACTAGAGAATATTTCTTTCTTTTTGCTGTAGAAAGAGTTTTCTTTATGGTAAGAAAACAACAAATGACCAAACCCCAGTAAAACGAAAATTCTCGATTGTGAGAATTTCTTTATCTTAGGTTGTGCCTAAGAGAAAAAAAAGTTTAAATACATAACGGGGAAAGAAGAAACAGAGAAAACTTTTGATTCATGCCATTCTAGTGAATATCAGAAAATTCGATAAAGGCCCGTTATTTATTCTAAACGATGAAGGATGTCTGTTCTTTGTTAAGTAATAAACGAACGACTCAGTGAAAGACGCTCGAATAAGAAAACCCTAAAGTTCTGGCAAAAGGAAGGTAGAGCAAGTGAATATAAGAGAGCGAGAGATGTCTTTTATGTATATCTGAGATCTACAACTTTAAATTCTTGACATATTTGTGTAAAGAACTGTGTGGAATCAGAAAATGGCCACATGTAGGAATAGGCCTAATGGAGAAGAGAATAAACGATTTTTTCAAGCCGCTACAATGTAGTTTATACATTGGACAAAAAGTGGTTGAGGATAAGCACATTATATAGAAAAGTAAGCTGGAATAAGTATCCACTGTCTACTAAACAGTAATATATTTTTCTTTTCTTTACAACGTATTTAGTAGGTGTAATGTGCTGGTGAGAAGTGATGTAAACACAGAGTAATTTCAAATATACTATTTTAAGATACACCTCATGCATAAAAAAAAAAATGTTGCGCTCACCATCCTCTTACAATTCAATTTTCCCCCGCCTAAGAATACTAACCAGGATAAAAACAAGAAGCCAACAACGACAAAACTCGTCTTATCCACCAAGTTCATACAGGAAGAAATAATCCTTAAGAAGCTTAAAACAATTGACTGAAATGCAATATACAAACTTCCTCCCTCTCAAGCAATAAACTGCCAGATCACCAGTAGACCATCGCCCAGTTAGGGACGGCAAGAAAGATAAACATTTTCGAAAGGACCAGGCCCCTGGTTCTCCAGCAAAATGAAACCATATAAATAAAATAAATAAATTTTCTGTTTATACTCCGGGACGACCACACGGTCAGAGGAGTTCACAAGACAGAGAGAATATTACAAACAGCACCGTTCAGCAGTCACGGGCTTCAACACCGGTCACTCAAGACACGTGTACTTGTGTACTTATGCACCCTCGCGTTTGACCACTCGGCTACGGCAGCCGATATATTTCAATGACAAGCAAAACGCTTATTCGAGAATGACTAAGAATACTAACCCTGAAATCCTACAGCTTCTTCAAAATGAAAAGAGCAATGTTCAGCAGGATTAGAAGGCAAGACTATAACAAGATAATCTTCGAAAAACTTGCAAAAGGAAAGATAATCACCAGCAACTCGAAAAAATGTTTCCATAGGACTTGGGAGGCTTGCAAAGAATGGGCGGATCGCACCTTTAGAGATTGTGGTGATTTACCACCTATTACAAGAAACTCTGTAGACCCAACAACAAATAGGACCCTTCTGGAGAAGCTATCCACCGCTAGCCATGAAACTGCAACGGTCATCAGAAGCCTACCAAACAAGTGCACCACAGGTTCAGATAAATTTTCCCTTTTCATTATTAAGATATGTAGGCCTTACCTGTTGGACTTACTCTCCCATACTTTCAACAGAATCATTGAAACAGCCACTGTCCCTGAAGCCTGGAAAACCTACCACAAAAAACCAATTTCCAAAACCAGACCAGACCAGACCTATTTCCATATGGTGAAACTTATTAAAAATCATTGAGAAATGCATAATCAAACAAATAAACACTCAATGTTTTGGCTAAGGTCCATCCGATCTTCACTCAATCATCGAAAGCAGATCAACTATAACAAACCTATTAGAGACAAGTTGCAGGATCCAAACCGCCCTGAAAAATAAAAGCCAGATAGATATCCTCTTCCTGGATATTAAAGCCCCTTATGACAGGATAGCAATTCAATCTCTCCCCCACTCCCTGGAATCTCACTGTCGCATTACAGAAAATTTACTCAGATTCTTGAAGGAATTACTAAAAGAGAAGCACATTATTGTTAAGCATGAAGATTTTAGCATCGATTACACACCAAATAGAGGTTCTCTCTGCGATACGTTTCGCTGCAGTCCTTGATCCGTTCCTCTCAACCTGCAATAGCATTATTACCTGTGCAGAGGACATAAAAATGTTTTTTCCATCTAGCAATTGTGTTAGTGAGCACAAGGTTTCTCTACAAGTCAACACAACAGTTAACTACTTAGCTAACTTCTTGGCTTCGATTAGTCTCGAAATAAACCCTCTCAAAGAGGCCCAGATGTCCTTCTCCAAAAAGCACAAGGAGCATTACATCGCCCTACTCTTAAATGGTCAACCGATAGAGAAAGTCGAACATCACAAAGATCTGGGAATTACCTGGGACAACAAGCTATCCTTCACTAAGCATTTTACTACAACAAAGAAGAAGACCCTAGCCTCCATCTGGCGCTCAATACAGGAATTAGCTGGGGTCCATGATGAAAGAATATATTGTTAGGTGCGTTGCCCCGGTTGAATTATACGCTTGAGTTATTTAGTCATCGGCTCCAGAAACGTGCGTCAGCGGCGCAATATGGCCATAGTTGCCAATGCACGTAATAAATCCCTAAACCAACATCAAAACCTTCCTAAGAAGCCAATATTCATTGAATATTGGCTTCTTAGATGGTTAAACCGCATCTTCCACTTTCGCTTCACTGTATCAAGAGGCATCCTGTATAGAAATATGGACTGGACACCCTGGAACGTTATTGTTATCAGGACAAATATTCATATCCTGGCAAGTTACTGACAGGCTTGCAGGCTTGATGTTTACCTTACAGACTAAAACGCTACTTTCGAACGGGATTGCTGGCACCCACTGGTCTTGCAATTCGCCAGCGGATGGGGGATTTTTATTTCATTTGGCTGTTTGAGTTTCTCAAACAGCCACTAAAGGACAAAGTGTGAGTGTGTGCCGGCGCGCTCCTTATCACAGGATTTGACAACTTTGCACACATGCAGTACGAAGAAAACAACTCACACCTATGAAAATGTATGTATGTATTTAATTGTCGAAGGGTGGCACCAGGACATACATCCATCTCCACCAATTTAGCATATAATACCATGTTCTCATAATGGCCTGTTAGTGTAAGTGTGTGTAATGTGTTGTAAAGTGAAACAGGCTACTCTGCCACCAGGTGATAGTCCACTGGACAATTACCACCTGGTGCCCATCCCTGGCACCAGGAGTTAAGCCTGGGTCTACTAACTCTGGCGGTGAATATTGCACCTAGATCCCGCACCCGCCAGTAAGTGTGCAAGATTGGTGGGTGCCAGCAGTCCCGCTCCTGGGCTGCCCATACCCAAGAGCCATCAAAAAAAAAAAAAAAAAAAAAAACACGCAAAAACAATAACCTCCATTCTACTTTCTAAGACTGCTCTAGATCTCCCTGTCACACGCAAAACCAAATCATCAGCATAAACCAACTTATAACAATTAGGGATTGTTCTACTTAACCACTGGTTTAAGACACTTATGAATACACTTTGATCTTAGCCAAAAGGCCGAGAATAGCCCAACACGTCTAGGTTTTACTGTTCCACAAACTGACTGTGCGCCCATGCCAAAACAAATCACTGGCCACATGCCATACATGCCGCCATGTTCAATCAAATGCCCTATAGAAATCAGAGAACGTTTTCGCCCATTGGCAGCTATTCAGCTTGCATTTCAACCGCTAAATTCACGAGGTTATATATAACCTCGTGCACATCTGTTTTCCTCTTTGCATTTCTCGTACTATTTCAAATTAATTCAACAAACAGCGAATTACGAAAGATTTAAATCCCTTTGGAGAATATTACTGGATCTCGAGAATGGGGAGACCAATTTCCGTTGTGTTCCAGTTCAAATGTCAAACTGCGTAATTCTCTGTAAAACTCCTCTCAGGGTTGGTGTGTGTGGGAGTATCGTTATTTAAGTAGCTTCGTAGCTGTAAATCAAATCTTTCCACGAACGTAAAATATTATATTGCATTTAGAGAAATAAAAAGGAGATGCCAGTGAAATTTGAATGACTTCGAATTGGTAATAAAACCTTTGTTTTTATCAGGAATACTCTCCTTTCAACTTTAGAGCATTGGTAAATAACCCACCAGAGAACCATCCGTCAGTCTTAATGGTCGTTAGGGGTGTCTTATTTAAAAACGATTAATTTCGGAAATAAATTACCGGAAAGAGTTACACTCGGGGGAATGGTTAAAGGCCGGAAAGGATTTTTGTCCAATAGTCTACGGATCTCCTTAGGAACAATTTATTGTCTATAAAAGCGCAATTATTTGAGAACAACTGTTTTGAGGCAACGCGTTGCCATGGGGACCGATTATATACACATTGTTGTCCATTACGGCGCAATTTGCAGGTTGGCAGGAAGCTGAGAAGCGCTTTGGCTCTTATCTCTGTTGTTTCTGCTTCTTAAAGAGAACTGCACGCTTTATTAAACCCATTTCAACGAAAGCTGATGTTCAGTGCACCAAACAGATGCATTTCAAGCGATGAATTCCATAAAAAAGCCTTACTTCTTTGAGGTGTGGCCCAGCTTTTTTCTGCCAAGTGCCAGTTTCTGTCCCTTAAGTTGATTTCCATCTTAAAGAAAAGAATGAGGAGCTTGTAAGTTGCAGTCATTGCGCAATAGCTAATGCACTTCCTTAAATATTTCTACATCGTAAACAATATCCCATTTCAGTTTAGTCATTGTTATACTTATAAAATGGAGCATTTAGAGCTTTATTATAAAATAAGAGGCATCAAGTAACGAGCCCATTAAAATTAACTACACTAGTATCCAAAAGTTTAATAACAACAAAAAATCCTGAAGTGTCGATAAAAATGATATTCTTACTACTATTTCATTTTACTGCTTTTTAAATTAACAATTTACACAAACTACACGCTGACCTCAGATGACTTTACTTGCCTCAGAGTAAATTCTAGACAACCAATATGTGGACGATTCTAGTAGGAGTACAAAGTGTACCCTAATGGTTTCCTTAAAGCATCCTGGACATACTTAATTGGGTTCCAGTACTGTGAACAGCTGGCCACTCCATCCATTTGAAAGAATCTGTTGATTCGCTTGTTTCAAAGAGAGAGAGAGCAATTTTGTTTCCGAGACTATGCTGACCAGGTGTATCCCTTCACGCTCACATCCATCTGGTAATAATTACTTCCAGCAATGCGCCGTGCTATAAGGCTTGGATCATTCAGGAATGGGTCTAAGAGCGTGATCATTGCTCATTGAGATCCAGTGTTGTGCTCATTTACCGAATCCCAATCCGATTGAGCATCTGTAGGAGGAGGTGGAACGACGTGATCGGATCGAGCCCTCATGAAACAGTCATGGACTATTTCATGCGAACACACGGTCCTGGAATCCAGGCCCAACAATTTGAAGCTGTTCTGAAGGCAAAAGGAGATGCTGCCCGCCACTGGGTCACTTAGCTTAACAAACATGTCCATTCAGCGTACAGTGAGGTACAGACAACTTATGCGATAAAACGCAAAGTTGGAAATATGAAATCTCTTCATACCTTGGACATACACGTGTACCACATGCTAGGCAAATATCTATCTAACAGAAGAAAACAGTCTTTGCATGCGTGTGTGAGAGAGAGAGAAAGTGGCTTTTTAAGATGAGAGAAGGAGAGAATAAACATTAGTAGAGTTCTTGTGAATCGATCTTCTGTTCGTTACTTCCTGTCTGTTGAAGAAATATTTAACAAGGCAGTGCTTACATATTCCGGCAAATAGCAATTTCATTTTTGTTTCCTTACTATATACGGACAATTTATTGATCAATGGAGCTGCGGGCAGCGAATCAATCTTCTACGTTTGTGTTTTCTTTTAAGTATTGATGCCGAAATAGCACATCGAATGTTTGGCAGACATTTTTACGGAAGTTAACAAAGCAAGACTAGTGAAACCGGAAGCTACTTTTTTTATCGAACCGAAGTTGCCAAATATAAACCTCTAACTAAATATCTTGGCCATTTTTCTTGTAAATATGCAATGGAAGGTTATCTTAATTTATCATATTTGCTGTTTTTATCCCGGGGCTTCTTATTTCTCTGTTTTAGATAACATAATATGCCTTTTTTGAGATAAGATAAGTTCAGCTGAGATATTGGCGCCACCTACGATGTGAATGGCAGATTAAGTCGAAATGAACAGCCTGTAGCATTTTAAATTTACTATTTATAAAAATATGTTCTCCTTTTCATACTTCTCAAATACATTCTAAAACGCATAAGATTAATAATTATGCAGTGAAGTCAATTGTAAAATGTAAATAATTTCTTAAATGGTGGAAAATCATGAAAAATATAAACATTTTGTCCCAGGTGAATTTAAGTTTTAAAAAGTTTTCGAGGTACGTGTTAAAAAGATATAATGTAGCGAGTGCTTTAACAGCAGAACACAAAAAGTAAATAAGATAGGGGAGGTATCTTAATACTTTCAATCTATCTATTATAGTATATGGTACTGTCAGTCTCAGAATAAGTGAAAAAAAATATGGGCATAGTATATATCTAAAGACAGTCACTGCGGATATTTTTTTATAAAATAAATAGGTTTATATAAATTTTTAATGCCGACAAGAAATCCTACAAACACCATATTTGGTAAATTCAGAATGTGCGAAACCACAGTAAAGCAAATTAACATAAACGCATGTGATGTATTCATGTCTGTTCAAGAATAGACCATATTTATGTCATTAAGGAAAACTGCTAAATCAGGAATTAAAAGAGCAGTAGGAATGACATGGACCAAACTTACACTGATTCCTCTTCGAGAACACCTGCGTGCTACCTCTAAGTATTTCATACACTTAAGAAACATTGATATAGATGTAAAAATTAACAATCGCAGGCCATTAGGGAAAATGTGTTGAGCAGCTATAAGGGATACATCAGATTATAATAAGTAATTAAATACAAAGTTTAATTTGTCTATAAAACATTATTGTACAAGTAGGACATAAGGTATTTTTGTACGTAGCAATGAGCAACGTAGGTTTGCCACTTAGTACATCGATTTCACACTGTGCAGGACCTTCTGCCACTAGTTGCCTCTATATTGCACTGTTATAAATAAAAGGAACTGCTCCGATGGAGAAGTACAGTGCTTCTCACCATTGCCTAAACCTGGGTTTCGACTCATACTGGAATCGGTGGTTTAGTAAGTACCCCGTGACTTCCACCTACCGACTAACGAGACTCTGATCAGAGTCAAAACTGAGAGCTGATGACATACATTTTAAAGAAAGAGTGGTATTTCTCCTTTTTTGGCCCACATGCAAGTGGCGAGTAATTACTATGATTTGTCACATGTGCGCAGCACCCTACCTCCTTGTTCCTTGTAGTGTGGGCTGGGCAGGGCACTCGTGTCTGGCGAAAGTGGTAGAAGCTGTTCTCTCAGTGGGGGTTAGTGGCCCCGATGAGTTTCTCCTGGACCGCCATTACTAAATTAACTGACGTAGAGGTTGACTCTGCACCGCCTGTGAGGAGTCGTCCGGAACCATCGTGTTCAGGGCGGGTTATCTCTGATTGTGATGACGGTGCCCCTGGGACCCTGGCTTCTGGTCTTGTAACATATGCAATAGAACTTTCACTACCAAATCCGGCTTAGGTGTGCATTTCTGGCACTTTGACATATCCCGAGTTAAAGCTCAATGGAATGATAAAGAAATCTTGATTCTTGCTAGAGCGGAACTAGATCTGAGGAAAAACAGTCCAAAGGCCAGAAACATTAATCAGCTAACACAAAACGCCCTTCCTCACCGCTCAATAGAGTCAATTAAAGGAAGAAGAAAGATGAGTTGATGTGCCAATCTATTAGATCAAATGTCACGGAAAGATCATGCTTCAGAGGATGAGTCCTTTTCACATAATAGCCAATAGCGGAGGCTACTGACATTGATCATAACATCTCGAATATAGCAAGTACTAGCGCTACTATCAACATCCCGGCAACTATTGCTGAAGAAGTATGGGAGAGCTCTCCTCCCAAGCAGTTAAAAACACGACAGATACCATTATTAGATACTTAACGGCTTCCTTTGACATGGCATATAACCATAGCGTGCTGAAGAGTTTTCTTTGCTGAAGTTCTTGATGATAGATTGGACATTAATGAGCTGGGCCGCTATATATGCATCGTCCTAATGGCATGCGACATTACTATCAGATGCCTCCGTACGAGACAGATGCCTCCGTACGAGACAGATGCCTCCAGCCGAGAATGGGAATCAAAGGCAATCCCGAAGAAGCATATGCAAGAACAAGTGTACTAATATCCAGAGACTATATAACGAAAACCGGAAGAGATGCGCTCTTGCCATTCTGGATTACGGTGCCGCTGATCCTCCAACTGTGGAGTTTCCCGAATTTAAAGAGTACTGGACCAATATCTTCCGGGTTCCGGAGATCTGTTGGAGTTCGAGATGTCCCCCTCCGACCTCCACTGAGTTGGAGGAGATTAAGACATTGCTTTATAAGCCCATCACCCATGATGAGATTAGAGCTGCCTATCCGGCTCTTTTCGCCAGTCCTGGGCCCGATGATATCTCGCCTGGTCAGCTTAGAAATGTTTTCATTCAGGTCTTAAGAAGAATACTTAGGAAGACTAACCCCACCTGGCCGGGTGAATACCGACCTATCACCGTGGCCTCAGTGGTGGTGAGACTATTTCACAAGGTATTGTCCAAACTTCAGGCATCGAGCTTCATTCCCACAGATGGTTGATGGAGAATGCGTACCTTCGCTCAACATTCTCCATGTATCACAAAATGACCTTAGACTTTTATGCCTGGCATCTATTGATATTCAAAAGCCATTTTAACTAGGTGTCCTATCGAGTGGTGACTGAGGCCTTGCTAAGAAAGGGCTTTCCTCGAACTTTTATAAATTATATCATATCCTTGCAGGAGAACTGCTCAACTAGCTTATGTGTCGCCGGACATGAACGACAAAGAGACCCAGTATCTCCTATGCTTTTTAACTGAGTTTTGGACTTGATCGTAAAAGCGCTCCCAACTCACGTAGGCTTTGACTTGCAAGGCGAGAGGATTAACGTAATGGCCTTTGCCGATACCTTATCATAATGGCTTCCACTAGAGGTGACCTACAGAGGTTAGTAGATTATTAGGCCTTTGCCTTCTTCCGTAAACGAGGATTGGCCATTAACCTCTAAATTATAAACACTGTCTCTAGTGCCATCCGGCCGAAATAAGAAAATCAAGGTTCAGGACGTTAAATTCTTAATTGACAGAACTCAATTACCACCTTCGAACAGTCGAGGCAATTTGAATCTATGTGGGGGTTCAATTTTCACTCGGAGGTAGAACGAGAGTGGAATGCAATTTACAATAAATGGTAGAAAAGATATGAAAGGCACCTCTCAAACCACAACAATTCCCCTCTTCATTCTTAGATTATTTGTACTACGGAGAATATACCATAAACTTGTCCTTGGGTGTAATAAATTAGATCTTCATGTCCGAGCTGCCATTCGAATACGGCTAAGATTACCTAAGTATGTGCCAACGGCTTATTTTAATGCTCACGTGGTTGATAGGGAATCGGAATTTTCTTTCTTCGATGATTAATACCACTCTACAAAAGAAATCGGCCTGTGGGACTTCAACATTCATCGTCCCTCACAATCAGGAAAATAGCCGATATGTCACTGGTGAAGAACGAGTTGAGAGTCTAATAACCTACTTAAAGATTCTACCCAAATTATGGATTCAAACACCAAGATCAAACACAGGTTGCAAGACCTCCTTCATGTCTCCTGTGATGACAATGCCTTTAAGACCTCTAACAGAGTTAATCACCACACCGATGGATTAGGGAAGCACCCGGCTGTTGTATGGTCGTGATTAAACCAATTTGTTGAAAACTAGGATAAATTCCTTATCCACCCTCGCCAGAACATCACGAGGGAGGACTGATAATGTAGTAAACATCATCGAGAACGGACCAGACTGTCGCAAAAGCATTTGACAGCACTGAAGCAGCCTCATTCCAGAAAAGCCTACAAGGAACGCACACTTGTTTCAGGGTCCATCAAAGAATGACTTACTTTAAGGAACGATGACTCCATTAAGTAGCTCTTCCAGGATGCAATCATGTTCCACCATTCGCCATAACAGAATTGGAATATTGTAAAAAAATAATAAGAGCGGTATACTTCTCCGTTGGAGCGATGTCTTTTCTTTAAAGTAGTACTATACAGAGACAACGCGTGGCGAAGGACCTGCACAATATGAGATCGATGTACTAAGCAGCAAAACAAATACGAATATTTTCTTAAAAGGAATGTTTTTTTTTTTTTTCAATGACTGGATGAATGATACGGCCTGACTGTAACACCGATTTGCATTTCTTAAATTATTTACAACAAACCATAATAAAAAAAAAATCAAAGGAGGATTATATCGACGTTTGAAGTTTCTTGCGAGATTTAGGGTTTAATGCCGCTTATTATTGAGGATACCTTTTGTTTCTATTGTGATTGAAGAAAGTGTAAAAGAATCATCAAAGAAAATCCCACTTTTTGTTACGAGAGAGAGTCCATTACGCCGATTAACTTCCGGAGTGAAGGAATTCGTCTCTTTTTATCAAAAGAGTATAAAGCTGCAGTTGTGTGGCTTCTTGACTTTTAAAGTCAAAATGATTCTGTGGAAATTTTCCGAAGTGCAAACATACCAGAAGCCGCTTCGTTTTTTTAGGTTAATCGGTGCAGGTCTCACGAAGAAAATTAGGGTGAATACAGCCATTTTAATTCAATTCTTTGCATGTGATCACATAGGCAATTATAATCGTGATATAGATGAATAAAAACTATTTCATATCTGATAGAAACATTTAATTTAATCATAAAAACAATACCGCAGAATAAAAATGTGTAACTGAACTATTCAAACTTCTGCAACGTGTTGTATAAAAAATTACAAATTTATCTGAAATTTGTTTTCACCTAGGTATACTTTATAATTTGAACTATAAACACTCAGTTTTTACTAAAAATGCGAAAGTGGCGCCCCTCTACGCACCAGCCAAGTACAGGAAAGGTAATGGAGAATTTAAATTGCAGAATCCTATCAAATCTACCGTCTTATCATGGCCATGTCATCCAAGAGAACATTCTGCCCCTAGAGATGCTCTTTTATACAAGTCCCAGCATGCAATCTGATTTATCAAAGCATATTGAACCGGAATGTTTGCAACTCCAGAACTAACAACGATATATCCCTGCCATCCGAAATG
This sequence comes from Mastigoproctus giganteus, assembly GCF_048544385.1. Classification (NCBI taxonomy): domain Eukaryota; kingdom Metazoa; phylum Arthropoda; class Arachnida; order Uropygi; family Thelyphonidae; genus Mastigoproctus; species Mastigoproctus giganteus. The sequence continues at coordinate 149,418,946 of NC_143581.1, read as the reverse complement.
AAGCCTATATGTCTAGGCTAAGATGCACGTTATTTCTGGAGGAATCAGCCAACAAAATATATCCAGAGCAGTATCTTTGGTTTATACAGATGTGTACCCATTGTCACGACAATTTCCAACAAGAAACACAAATTAGGCGAAAAATAAAAACAATACTCATTGATCCTTACGAATTCACACAGATATTACATCATATAGATTAAATATAACAGAATTAAATTTGAAATCAATTGTGCATGAAGATGACAGATCAAAAATGAAATCAAAATATTCTGATGAACTTTAAAAATGGAAATTTAAGTATGATATTTTGGGCAGCAGTAATCCCAGAATAACATTCAATTTAGGGAGCATCAAATTCAACTTACTCGATAATAAGAAAGCCCTGGAGGTAACTGTGTAGTCCGACATGAAGTTCTGTGGACAGTGCAGATAATCTGCTAGGAGAGCTCATGCGGTTCTCTCAATGATATACAGGAATTTTTTCTACAGGTGCAAAGAAGTGATTGCCTCTTTGTACAAGGCAATAGATAGGCCACATCTTAAATACAAGATATAAGTAAACTTATGGAAAGCTCATTTTAGAAGGAAGTGAACCTGTTGAAACGGATGCAGAGAAGAGCAACAAGATTAGTTGAGGGAACAAAAGGTGGTTCTTAGCAAAAGGAAAACTGCAATTCTGTAAATTGCAGACTAAAATTTATTCAAACGAAAATTTTGAGAGAATGACTGAAGAGTTTAAGGCTAGGTTTTATGTATGTGTACTTAGCGCGAGAAACAACTCAGGCTATGCGGTGTCGTTAATTGTTTATATTATTCGGTCGTTTTTTTGTTTCCTGGATGAAAAACTTTAATTTCCGAAAAAGACATGCAATTGTGTCCAGAGACCGATTAACACATCTACGTTTTGGAAAAAGCCCATGAAAATTCCCTGAATCATTGAGGCCATTTCCAGCCAGTGTGGGAGATTGAGCATTACAAAACGCTGCTATCCACAAGAGACTTTAAATGGATTGAGTGAACTAAACGCTGATGGTACCCTTACTCTTTCTCGGACAACACACATGAGAAAAATTTAAATTGAGGAAGGATAGCAGTAGGATAGATATGCAGGATAGATATCAACAAATTATTAAAGGGACGGAAAAATCAAGTGGCTAAAAGGTCACAACATATAGAACTAATTAAAGTCTACAAATCATCTACTTAATCAGCGTGATTTAATCATAAACATTCAATATTAAAAATCATAAATAAACTCTCCTTGACCTTCCACTTATACCCTAGTGGTAACGATCTATTACTTCAAACCATGAAGAAAAGGTCTGTCAGAATCCCATCTGGACGAAAAAAACCTTGATGAGCTTTTTTCTCGTGAGAGAGGGAGAAGCTGAAGAGTGAGAGAGAGGTTTTTCATTAGCAAAACAGGAAAAATACCACAGAATGTGCCTACACGCAATACAGCGATGCCTCGTGTGCTTTGTTGCCTTGGAGTAAAATCACTCAACCAATCTCCGCGTATATTCAAGGAAAAAACTTATTGGGAATGATATCCCCACCCATGAGGCTCTGTGTGGCGATACCTTTCTCGCTTATCCTCTAAAAGTTTTGGTCAGCTCTTCTACTAAATATGAAAATTATTATTGTTCGCCAATGCAACTAAATAACAGATTTCATTATTGTAACGAGGAAGCATTAGGTTATTGTATTTTTTAAAATTTCCAACGAGTCTTTCGAAGTTTAATAATGGTATTTTATACATCTTTTTTTATGGATTTGAGAGTATCTAGAGAACAAATCCTTTCTGTATATTTTTAACTAATGATGCATATTAAAATCCTTTCTACAAGAGATCGCAGTTACTGCAGTCTTTCAAGTACAGGTAAAAAATTCAATTAAACCCTTTTTTCATGATCTTTTTTTGTATACATTTAACGGAAGTAATTTTGATGATGTAAACAAGTTTTTTATGAAATCGTTTTACGTTCGATGTAAAAAAAGAGAAAAAAAAAAGAGAGGAAGCCTATTATTACTCTAATTGAAAGTAGGCTTATATTCCATCAATTCGCTTTATTTTTAATTTCTGAAAAACAATTTTATTAGCAGAAATGAAGGCGAGAATTAGATTTCTGGCTGATGTAAAATATTAATAATATGATAGAGCCTAAATGAATACAGTAATTATTTTTTTAATATACTTTAACTAATTGTGTACAGGCTTAGATGACTCATAGGCAGGCGAAGGCAGATTACGAGAAATCTTTGGCAAAGAAAAAGCAAAGCGTTCTTTACTAATGTAAACTCCAGAAGGAAAGGGATGAATTAGATTGGACCACTTAACATAGATGATCATGCTCAGGTGGCTGATAAACTGAATGAGTATTTTGCATCTACATTCCCACATGAGGAGTTATTCAATGAGGGGAATTCCAGAAGTTATCAAACTCTAACAGGGAGCTAAGTGATTTTGTAATAACTGAGAGCAAAGTGAAGGGTTTGACTTCACCAAGTTTAACTTGGTGAAGTTAAACATAAGGAAGGCACCTGGGGTGGATGGGATCTATCCAGTTATATTGTTGTTGTTGGGTTTTTTTGGCGCAAGAGCTACTTTGGCCATATTGCGCCTGTTCTTGTCGAGAGACACAGTAAGGATTAATAAAAGGGTTTATAGGAGCATAAATATATTAATCTGTTTTAGATAGTGGAAAAATTCAGGTAAACTGGAGTTGTCTCCAATCATATGTCTAATTTGAAGAAGTTCATTTAAATTTGATAGGGATCGGAATGATGTGTTTCTGGCATACTGATAGTGAGTGCACTCTATAAGGATATGTTTTACGGTTAGCGTTGAATTACAGTGGAAGCACAGTGGTGGATTATTTCCTCGCAATAAATAGTGATGTGTAAGATGGGTATGACCTATCCGTTCTCTGGCAAGCACAACCTCTTCATGTCTGTTTGAACGGAAACTAGATTTCCATAGCTGTGGATTCTGTTTTATATTTCGTAACTTGCTATTTACCTGATTATGCCAAATTTTTCGCCATTTTTCATTGCAAATTCGGCGTATGATTGATTTGTAGTCTGTGTAAGGAATCCGGATGTGGTTATTATCAGTGGGGTTTCTTGCTGCTTTATCTGCACTCTCATTTCCTGGTATTCCAGTGTGCCCTGGAATCCAACAGAATGTGACAGTCTGCCTATTGTTATGAAAGTCGGATATTTGAGTTCTTATTTGATTTATTAGTGGATGGGTGAGCGAGAATTGCCTTGGAGGGCTGTCACTGCACAAGGAGTCTGTATAGATAATAGTCTTCGGAGTGAAAACATGAGCAAGTAAGGTCAAACCCATCTTAATGGCATAGAGTTCTGCAGTGAAAATGCTGCATTCTTGTGGTAATGAAACAGACACTGTTGATGTTGGTAGCACCACAGCTGTGTCATTTTTAGAGCCATCAGTATAAATTTGCAAAGTGTCTGCATTTGCCAAAGAGTGAGCTGCATGTAGTTTCTGAATGGTTGGATTGTTCAGGGAGTGTTTCCCCCGACGTTGGAAATAGTCATCACACGAAGGTATATATACACTTTCCATGGAGACTGTACAATTTCTCTGTCTTGATGTAAATTGGTCAACTGCATATTCCACTGCTGAATCAGTTCTCGTAGACGGATTCCTGTAGGTTTGTTTTCAAGCGGCTTATTTCTGAAAAGGTTTACCCATTGTGGATCATAGAGGTATGACCAGATAGGATGAGATGGAAGGCTATATATTTTAACTGCATAATTGAGGAGTAGCATCTTTCTCCGAAGGTGGAGTGGAGGTTCATTGGCTTCTATACAAACTTTTGTATATAAGCTTTGCACCGGCGAAGTCCTGAACGCCCCAAGAGCAATCCTGAGCGCACTATGTTGTATTGTGTTGAGACAGGCTAACAGAGTCTTTCAGGCAGAGTCATAAACAGGAGCACCATAATCTAATCGAGATCTGATTAAGGCCCGGTATAGGTGGAGTAGAGTATAGCGATCAGCTCCCCATGTCATAAATGAGATGACTTTAAGTATATTCAGCTTTTTCATACGGACAGTTCGCATTTGTAGTATGTGTTTCTGGAATGTCAGTTTAGTGTCAAGAGTTATGCCCAAGAATCGGATATTGCTGGTAATTGGTATCGGTTGTTTTTCCAGTGATAATTCAGGTTCTGGATGTAGTTGGCGTTTTTTACAAAAGTGAATGGCTGCAGTTTTGGTTGCTGATAGACGGTAACCATTAGGTGAAGTCCATGACACTATTTTGTTTATTGCAAGCTGAAAATGTCGTTCAATGGAACGCATATTCTGTGATTGGCAAGATATCGCAAGATCATCAGCATAAAGATAGATTTCTACGTTAATCAAGATGTTCTGCGCTAAATTGTTTATCCTAAGAGCAAAGAGGGTAGCGCTGAGTACCGATCCCTGTGGTACACCTTCTCTTTGGATAAGAGCTTGCGGAACAGCATTACGATAACTCACTTGAAAAGTTCTATTTTTAAGGTAACTCTCTATGATCATTGGGAGTCGACCTCTGAGTCCTATAGCATATAGGTCTTGCAGAATACCATAGCGCCAGGTGGTGTCAAAGGCTTTTTCAATATCCAGGCACACCATGACAGGATGTTCTTTCCGAATAAAGGCGTTCCGTATGTTACACTCTGCTTTCACCATAAGGTCTAATGTGGATCGGTTTTTGCGGAAGCCGTATTGATTACTACTGATGACTGAGTGGGATTCTATGTACCATACAAGTCTATCGTGTACCATCTTTTCCAATGTCTTGCCCAAGCAGCTGGTAAGGGATATCGGTCTATAGTTGCATGGATTCGTCTGATCTTTCCCAGGTTTGGGAAAAGCTAGCACTGTTGAATGACACCATGAGCGAGGATAATAGCTTTCGGAGAAGACCCGATTCAGAAAAAGCAATAGGGAATTTAGAGCCATTTTGTCTAGGTGTTGTAACATGACGTAATAAAGACCATCAGGTCCTGATGCCCCATTTCTTGATTTGTTTAGAGCAACCTGCAGCTCCAACATTGTAAAGGGTTGATTATATGGGAGCGCTATTCTTGTACTGAAATTTAATTTGCTTTGCTCAGTCCTTCTTTTAAGTTGCTGAAAAGATGGTTCATATGCAGCTGTATCTGAGATATTGGCAAAGTTTTCTGCTAGAGCATTAGCTATTTCAACTGGAGATGATAAATCTTGTCCATTCCATCTCAGTATTGGTGAGGATGCTGGGAGAAATCTACCATTTAGTTTTTTTTATTTTATTCCAGATTATTCTGCTGTTTGTGTTCTTCGTTGTAGTAGAGGCAAACTGGATCCAAGTATCTTTTTTTGCCTTTTTCCTTACGAAAAAGGCAAAAAAAAGATACTGGATCTTTTTGACAAAAAACTGAAAGCAAAAAGATATTTGCTTTCAGTTTTTTGAAATTTATAAGGTTCTCGGTAGTTGGGTGTTTACGAAACAGGTTCCATGCCCTGTTTTTCTCTTTTTTTGCAAGTTGGCATGCTTCACTCCACCAAATATTGGCATGTTTAAAAGAACCAGTACGCATTTTTGGTATGGCCTTGGTCGCGGCATTCAGAATCTGAGTTGTGATATGCTGTGTGGCATCATCAATGGATTGGAAATTGATAATTTCATCATTTAATGAGATACTGAGAGCAAATAACCTCCAATCGGACTTGGAAAATTTCCATTTTAAGCGGGAATTATTTACCTGAGGGATTCTAGTTATTTGGAATTCGCAAATTATTCGAAAATGGTCACTGTTTAGCGGATTGTTCAGAATTGTCCAGCGGATGAGTGGATACAATGTTGGAGAGCAGATTGTCAAGTCTATAGCTGTAGTTGTTCTAGTAGAGAAATAGATGTAAGTATCAGCACCAGTATTCAACAGTGTTAGATTGTGTTTGTCAAGCAGCGACTGCAGAACTTTACCTCGTCTGTCTGTATGTGGGGAGCCCCAGATCGGGTGGTGTGCATTAAAATCTCCAAATAAACAAAATGGAGGAGGGATCTGTAGTAGAGGTACTTCTAGGTCATTATAAGTATATTCTTTGTTTGGTGATAGGTAGATTGAAACTACTGTTAACATGATTCCTAAGGAGACACGTACTGCTACTGCTTCTAAGGAAGTTTGCAGTGGAATGTGTTTAGTAGGGACTCTTGAGTTTACTAGAATGGCCACACCTCCACGCAAGGTGGTATTATTATTTCTATTATGCTGATATATAGTATAGTTCTTGATTTTTGGAATTACTTGCGGAGGTAAATTAGTTTCTTGCAAACATATGCTTACCGGACTATACTGTTGGATTAGGTCATGGATATCATCGATATTACTACGTAGACCTCTACAGTTCCACTGTATGATGTGATCCATTATTTGATTTTGGCGGTTGTGTTTAATTCAGTCTGTTTTTTAGGTCCAGTCTGTTTTTGTCTCTCAAATTTTATTCTTTCTTTTTTCGAAAAGATAGGACGCGCTGTGTCCATGTCATCATCTGCGTACAGATCTAAGATTGGCTCATCCGGGCTGATGTTTTCATTAGTATCCATATTTGTTGCATTTTGCTGACTTTTCTGCCTTGGGACTGCTGTTTTAGTTTTTGTAGTTTCTGAGGAAGACTGCAAAGCCGTTGGCGGTACTGTAATTGGTGTGTTATTGGCACTATCATTCACATGCTGTTCCATAGTAGATTGCTGTGATTTTGAGAGTATTTCTCTAGCCCAGTCTGCAATAGACATGGATGGGGGAACTGACACGTCAGTTTGAGTGGCTGCTGACTGATATTTCTTTGTTGCTGCTGCGTAGGTGTGTTTAGTTGTAGTAAGCATAATCTACTTCTTTGCTTCTTGGTAAGTGACTTTCCGCTCTACTTCATATTGTTGGATCTTTTTTCCTGTTTTCCACAGTTCACAGGACTTTGAGTAGGCAGGGTGTTGGCCTTGACAGTTTGAACAATGTGGTGTTTCCGCATCACATTCCGTTTGTGCGTGGGATTTTGAACCACAGTTTGGACACACAGCATCCCCTCGACAGACGGTCTGAGAGTGTCCAAACTTTTGGCACTTATAACATCTGATGGGATTAGGAATGTAGGGTCTTATACGGCAAATGAGATAGCCGGCTTTAACACTCGATGGTAAATTTGGTGTGCCAAACGTAATGATGATGTTCCGCGTTGGAACCAGCTGGCCATCTTTTTTGATCATGATGCGCTTAGCATGTGTGACTTTTTGTTCTTTTAATTCTTCCACTAATTCGTCTTCTGTGACATTAATCAAATCCCACTCAGTGATGACCCCTTTGGAGGCATTTAGTGTCGCATGTGGGGTAACTTGCATGGGAATACCACCAAAGGCTGAGAGGTTCAGCAGAGTCTCTGATTGCTGACGGCTCACACTTTCAATTAGTAAATCACCCGATCTAAGTCTTTTCACCATTTTAGGTGAACCTGCTGTATTTTCCAAACATTTCTGTATCAGAAACGGGGAGCGTGTACTCATGCATTTGTTTGACAAGGAGTGGAAGATAAGGAAAGATGGACATTCCTTTTGCTCTGTGTCAGTCCTCAGTCTTTTCGACTGTGATGTGTCATGGTCATTATCATTTGATTTAGGACATGAGCGCCGAGGCTTAATTGGAGGGAAATTGTCAAATTCCATGTTTGCTCCTTTTCGCCCCGGGAGAGTGGCTTTCTTCTCCCAGGTTACCGGCCCCGCCACGTGGAGGCAGGAGCGGTGCCACCAGTGACCAAGCGGTTGTAAAGTTTAGTAGCTTGTTAGTAATTAATATATATACTCTGAAAAAAGAAAGGTAGTTTTCCTTTCTTGGTTCTTACTTTAACGCTTGAAGCATAGAACCACTTTAGCTAAACAAAAGAGAAAACGACACTAGAAATAAAATTAAACTTTGTCGCTTAGAAATAGTACACTATATATCTCAGAGGAAATCGCTTGTCACTATCGCTTGGCACTCGGGTCCCCAGTTATATTAAAGAAGGCAGCAATCCCTTAGCCATAATTATGCGAGCTTCCTTGGACTCAGGGGAGGTCTCCATGGACTGGAGGTGAGCAAATGTGTAACAGGGAGGTGATTATCCTGTTATACAAGGCAATGGTTAGGCCACACCTAGAGTAGAGGTGTGGCCTAACCAGGTCTAGAGGCCTCATTTTAGGAAGGATGTAGAGTTCCTAGAATGAGTACAAAAAGGGCAACAAGATTGGTGAGGGGAACAAAGGGGTGCTCTTACAAAGAAAGGCTTAATTTCTGCAAATTGCAGCGCCTGGAGAGTAGGCACCTGCGAGGTGATCTGATAGAGGTGTATAAAGCCTTGAATGGGTTGAGCAAGCTGAATGGTGATGGGATTCTTCCTCTCGCTCAGACTAAGAACCTGAGGGGGCACAGTTTAAAATTGAGGAAAGATAATTGTAGAATAGATGTGCGGAAATTTGCCTTTAGCCAGCGGGTGGTTGATTGGCGGAATAAGCTGCCATCTTTTGTTGTGGAAGTTGATAGCCTAAATAAATTGAAGGCTCAGCTGGACAGGCATTTGTAACGAATGGAGGGGTGAAATGGGAGGGTTTTTTTTTTTTTTTTTGGCTGCATAAGCTTGCTTTCTTACATTATATGCCTCTACTAATGCTAATAATTATAAAAAAATGTTATAGCAAGTTTGTTCGTGTTATGCATCATCTGTACGCATTTGAGACCGGTTGTGGGCTTTATTATCTTCATTTTTCCTGGCATCGAATAGTTTTCTGACAACTAGCATGGAGAAATGATACTACTGCGGCTAGTTGAATGCACCAGACAATTTTTATCATACCACCAAGTAAATGGAAAGAACGTCCCATTCCCGATGAAAAAGAGCAGAAATGGAAGATCCAAGTTACATTCCACAGACCAAAGAAGTTCCCTCCTAATTGAAGAAAGAGTGTAAACTCTCTTTTTCCTTAATGGTATTTGATATCTAAGCCGTTGCCAGAACTTGAGATACGATTTCAAGAATGGAGTTTAGTAGCCAATTGTACAGGAATTTTTGAATTTAGAAATAAAAATTATCGAAGGTTTATGGAGTGCAGTGTTCTTTCTGCGTGTGCTTACATATAAATGATCTGATAAGGGAATTGGGTTTTGAAAACAGAGGTGAAGAGAGACGAATATACAGTGATTCATCTGAAGTAAATTCGGGGGCCGTTTAATTACATAAACGCACAGCCCATCTGTAGCCCATTCTGTTAGAATGACGAATTACTAAGAGAGGATGTCCCAGATATTAAATGCAATGACATATAAAGAACACTGTTGGCAGTTGTGTTATTTAAAGTCCTAGGGCATTTGCTTGGATTTCAGGGTTGATGAGCTAAGCATTTCTGCTTCTTGGACAGTTGAGCAACGGACCCTCATAATCGACGACATATCCAAAATTAATAATCTTGCCATTCTCTGCTGCCTAAGAAGAAATTGAAAAGGACCTGGACAACTTAGATTCAACCAATGTAACATATATAGCCTAACGCGATATCATAGTGCCTGACTGGATGAAAAATACAATGATATATTCAAAGATGTACACCAAAATCTGTTTCACCGTTTTGAAAATCGCATGCATTCTGCTGAAATTTCGATGTATCCAACGTCTAACAGTACTTGTGTATGCGATCTTTGATCTTTGGCTGGGTTTCTATACTGAGATTCTTGAGTTTACCATGAAATAAATAAAAAACAGCATTATGCTGTCAAGGATTTAATGGATCCGCAGCTGGTACCTCCTTCGTTGTTGCATAAAAAAAAACTTAATGAAAAACGTGATAGTTTCATCTACTTAAAGGATACACTTTCAAAATTAAGTGACACAAATCTCAAAGGAGTAATCTTTGTTGGATCACAAATTAAATAACTATTGCATGATAGAAGTTACTGTTTCCAACAAAAACTAAACCCCATTCACTTACTGCAATAACAATTTTTAAATATTTATTTTTGGGGTATTTTAAAATACACTCTTCTACACTCACATCTGGGCTTGGTTTTTTCCACGCTAACTCGGGTGCAGTTTTGATAAACAAGAGAACACGTGTACCTGGATATAACTATAACGGAACAATGATGTCAAAGAAGGTGGGATTCATTTTGTTAATTTTGTGGCAGATAAGGTGTACATCAGAGAAAAACAAAATACTCTATCGAATTTCAGCCACGTTCGCATTTTTATCTTAATATTTCTGTATGATGTAAGAATATGATGTTTTATTAATAAATAAAGGTTCATTTTCTGTTTAAATTACGTTATATATTTTACAAATTTTGCAATAATATATGTACGCTCACGTATCATGCATAAAAAAAAAAAAAATACAACAAAAAACTGTGCGTGATATAGCTTTTTGTTCATGGTCAGCGTGGAGTTTTCAGTCAAAGTAGCTTATATTATACATTTTACCAAAACGACTAATAAATAAATAAAAGCTGAATTAAGAGTCATTAAGTTGTATAATGCCCATATTGTTCACCCTGGATCCTATCAACAAAAGGGAACTCCCAAATTGAATCGGTATAACCAAAGTTATACCGATTTAAACAGAGGCAATGAGGTAGCCATGTTGGAAAGTCAGTACTCAGAAATAACGTTCAAATTTATGCGAAGCATCTCCTTTAAACTAGTTGCTTTTAACTTTAGGTGGCTCTACATCCGATTTATATTGGGAAAATATGACGAACCCAAAAGCATATCGATGACCATTTAAGCCCAATTTCTTTGCCTCATTAAAGTTGTTTAAATCTAACACTATTTTGGAAATTTTAATTCGAACTTTAAGATAAAACTTTACAAACTTTAAATTTAAGATATAGAAAATATATTGAATTAACAAAATGAAATAATAAAAATACTGATACTAGCATATCTATATTAATGCGGCTAGTATCGTTCGGTTAATATTATACGAAATTCAGAGAGACTCCATTTATCTTGGACACCTGTTTGACAATTAAGCCAATTCAAATCAAAAAACTGCTAAGATCGTTTTGTATTCTGGGTTGTTCTTTTAAGGGTTTAGGCGCAGAAACTTTGGTTACATTGCGCCGTGTAATATCTGTCGTATGTCAGTAAATTTCGTGGGTTTTTTGGTCGATTTGCTGTTTGCTGGACGAGAAACACGAGTTTATAAGATAAAAAAATGATAATAAAAACTGTGCTACCCTCGCTTGAGACAAACTAACTCAACCACGTTGTGGGAAAGACCCATAAAAATTTGTCGCCTCATTGACCGAATTGCTACCTATGAGGGCTGTATGTGGGGAATTTTTTTGGTAAACGACATGTTTCTTGCTATCATTGACACACTAGTGGATTGTCAAACTAATAGAGCAAGCTTATCTGCGAAAAGACCTAAACCTCCCAAGCACTTCCTAATTCATTTCACAATTATACGTGGTCTCAATTCTAATCTCAACGATGTCCATTTCCACTTGCAGTCTGCCAAACCCCATGTACTTTTTCTGACAGAATCTCAGTTATCGGTTGATTCAACTACTACTCATCTCAGATGCCCAAATTATTCGCTGTATGATTCCTCTCGCCTCAAAGGTGGTACTTGTGCACATGTCCGTTCTGATATTCCCTGTCAGAGACTTGGCAATTTGGAATCTCCTCTCTTTGATCTTCTCTGGCTTAAAATCTCTCTACTGCATCGTATCAAATTCATCTGTTGTCTCTACCGTTCTCCCAATTCCACTAATCACTTGGAGCTCTTTGACTTCCTCTCTTTGCAACTTGACTTTCTCCAGTCCAACTTTCCTAATAGTGAGGTAATTTTCCTTGGTGATTTTAATGTTCACAACTCCAGCTGGCTTCCGCTTTCTAGTCACACCGACCCAGCTGGTCGAGATGCTGAGGCTTTTGCAATTACTAATGACCTTGCACAGATTGTTCATTTACCTACAAGAATACCGGCCAATCCTAATCATACCGCCAATACGCTTGATCTTTTTCTCACAAACAACCCTTCTAAGTACACGGTGGAAGTGAGAGCTCCTTTAGGCACTTTAGATCACAACTTGGTGATTGTCTCTTCTCCAATGCAGCTTTTATCTCATGGCTATTCCCAACATCGTGTTGTTTGGCATTACAAGAATGCAAAATGGAATGACCTGCGCGATTTCTTTTCCTTGGTCGAATTACTGTTTCAAAACTTCTGATGTCAACGTTTGCTCAGATCGTGTCAGTGAAATTATTCTTGCAGGAATGGAATCCTTTATCCCACACTCCACTTTAAAATCTCGTCCTTTAAATAAACCTTGGTTTTCCAATAAATGTGCTAAGGCTGTTCAAGTGAAGAATGTTGCATATCGTAATTGGCTTGTTTCTAATTCTTCAGTTTCATTTTCTGCCTACACCAAAGCTCGCAACAATTGTAAAGCAGTTATTAATCAGTCCAAACTAGAGTTTGAACAGGCTAGGAGTAGAAAACTTGCTTCTGCCCTAATGGTAGCCGAGAATTCTGGTCTTTTGTAAAAGCTATTGGCCGCAACTTTTGCCCATCTCTGCTCCCACCTATGTCCAAACCAAATGGTTCTGTTGTCACTTCAGCCAAGGATAGAGCTGACCTGCTAGCATCCCATTTTTCTTCCAACTCATGTATTAATGATCTTGGTAAAAACACCTCCCACCATTCCCAACACGCTCCATTCAATGCCTCCTGTGGTCTTCCGTCAAAAGGATGTCAGAAGGATTTTGACAAATCTTGATGCTAAGAAAGCTCCAGGCCCCGATGGTATTCCTCCACTTGTTCTCAAAACCTGTGCTTCTGAACTTACTCCTATTCTTTGCCGCCTTTTTTACTTTCTTATTCCAAAGGTGTTTTTCCTTCTGCTTGGAAATTTGCTCATATCCAGCCAGTTCCTAAAAAGGGTGACAAATCCCTCCCATCCAATTATCGTCCCATTGAAATTACTTCTACTCTTCATAAAGTAATGGAGAAATCAATTAACCGCCAACTCTTAAACTACCTAGAAACCTTCCATCTGATCAAAGATCGCCAGTATAGATTCCGTCAGTGTCGATCCACTTGTGATATTCTGGCTTATGTTACCCATTTAATGGAAAGGTTCGGCGAAACACAAGTAGTTGCTCCTGACATCTCAAAGGCTTTTGATCGTGTTTGGCATAAAGGTCTTCTAAAAAAGCTTCCATCTTATGGTTTGCCAACTGTTTTTAGTAATTGGCTATCCAGTTTTCTCTCTGATTGCTCACTGAGGGTGATGGTAGATGGCTCTCTGTCTTCTAACTTCTCCACTAATGCCGGTGTCCCCCAAGGTTCAGTTCTTTCCACCACTCTTTGTCTCTTGTATATTAATGACCTTCTTCCATTGACTGGAAATCCTATCCATAGTTTTGCCGATGATAGCACATTGCATTCCACTTTCCATTTTGAGAAACCTTGTCCTGCTCAATCAGCTTCAACTTTTCGAATATCTGCTACCAATTCCTTAAATGTCGATCTCCAGATAATTCCCCAGTGAGGCAAAGACAAATTAGTTGATTCCAACCCTTTTAAAACTCAGTGTTGTCTTATATCTCGCAAAAAGGATTCTTCCGCTCCTATGCATATCTTTAGTGACACTCCGATTTCTAGGCAAAATGATATATCTCTTTTGGGGATTACCCTGACTTCTAATCTCTCTTGGCACAAGCACATTACAAATATTGCTTCCTCTGCATCTCAAAAACTTAGTTTTCTCTTTCGCTCTCGGCGTTACTTTTCTTCCAAACAGCTGTTCACTCTGTATAAATCGCAAATCCGTCCTACCATGGAATATTTTTCCCACATCTGGGGTGGTGCCCCCAAAACCTCTCTCAGGCTTCTTGATTCCATTCAGAAGAGGGCAGTTAGGTTAATTAATGACTTATCTCTAACAGAGTCTCTCCACTCGCTTTCTCATAGACACACTGTTTCTGCTGCATGCCTCTTCTACAGATACTTCCATGGGCACTGTTCTTCTGAATTGGCTTCTATAATTCCCTCTCTCTCTTTCAAAACAGTCCGAACACGTGCCGCCACCAGCAAACATCCATTTACTGTCCAACTTCAAATCCACAGAACCAACTTTTCATCTTCCTCATTTATTCATTCAACTGCCGTTTTCTGGAACAACCTTCCTTCATACGGATTAACTGAAAATGAAAATTACGGTCTACAGAAGTTCAAGTCAAATGTCAACAAATATCTTCTTTCGTCGTCTCAACCTCCAACCCAAACACGGTACTAAGTACTATATGTTCTAATACCTCTTGTGTTTGGGGTTTCCATAAAAAAAAAAAAAAAACTTAAAAGCAAACATCGTATAACACTCTACCAATACCTAATGTACTATTGTTAAAACAAACTTCTTAGTTTTGAATAGTTTGTGAGAAGCAAAGTATAACGCATCGGACATTTCAATAGGTTGTATGTTTGAATATTTCTACCCGGGTATCAGCAACATGCACTCCTCTGGAGCTGACTTTCGCGAATGCATAATTACAGTCTGCATCGTCTCCAGTGGGTGCCCACTGAATAAGAATGTTTTCTGTCCATTAGTTTTCTCTGTAGATAATAGTAGTAGTAGTGGCATGTGATGCAAGAAAGCAAGTGTATGGGCTTATGCAGCATCAGCCAAAAATAAAATAAAATAACACCATTCCCCCCACATGTCTGTCCAGTTCCTCCTTAAATTTATTTAACCTATCAACTTCCACAACGACAGATGGAAGTTTGTTCCAGAAATTAACCACCCGCTGGCTAAAGGCAAATTTCCGCACATCTATTCTACATCTGTCCTTTCTTAATTTGAATTTATGCCCCCTTAGGTTCGTAATCTGAACAAGTGGAAGGATCCCATCAGAATTCAGCGTGCTCAACCCATTCAAGGCCTTATACACCTCAATCAGATCACCGCGCAGGTGCATAGTCTCCAGCCACTGCAATTTGAAGAACTTAAGCTTCTCTTGGTAAGTGGATCCCTTCATTCCTTTCACCAATCTTGTTGCCCTTCTCTGTACACGCTCAAGCAAATCGACATCCTTCCTGAAATGAGGCCTCCAGACCTGTATACGCAGTACTAAAAGCGTGGCCTGACCATTTCCTTATATAGAAGGACAATCACCTCCTTTTCCCTGGTAGCAAAATCCCTATATATCATTGACAAAACCCCATGACCTGCCCTGGCAGCCTGTCTGCATTGCTCAGAAAACTTCATATCTGACTGCACAATTACTCCCAGGTCTTTTCATTTTCTACCACCTTAAGTGTAGTACTACACAGTTGGTACGTTTCCCTGGGGTTACTTCCACCCATATGCAGTACTTTGCATTTGTCAAGGTTAAACTTCAGTTACCACTTGTTAGCCCATCTGCCCAAATTATCTAGATCCTTTTAGTTTGTGAATTCCCCCAAGTTAGCAGTTTTCCGACCCACCTAACACTACCTTGATCGCATCAGCAAATATTCTTGCACTCTTTCTATTTAAGTGTATCCCATCCCTGGAGAAGCAGTCTCTTTTGTTAACAAGCACAGACCATGCTTAAAAAAATTCTAGCCCTTGAGCCTTGCACATTCCCTCCAGGGCCGAATTGATTGACAAGGCTCTCATAATGTATTCCCTCCTATCGTGTCTGGGCAGAATTGCAGACACTTTCAAATTTAACACTGACTCATGACTTTTTTTGCAACATTGACCTGTACTTTTTAAGTAAATGTTTTTACTTAACACGATTATCAGATTTCACTTGCAGATCTCCTACTCTTAATGTCATTGGTGCCAACGTGTACAACAATATAACCCTTTGTGCCCTTAAAAGATGATATGTGCTTTACAACGTCATCAACCTTTTTCCCTGGCAGACATACCCTGGTCCTGTTCCACCTATCCTTTTTATACAATATATTCCCCGTCTCCTTGACAATAGAGTCACCAACAATAACTAGTTGCTTTGGGACCAGCGCATTCTGTCTTGGAGATTGCCGCTGTGTTGCCTGATGCCCAGGAGTGAGTTCTGGATTTCAGTTGGGCAGCTGAGAGCCTGACGGGCCCCTCATATTAATTTCTTCGAGGGCATCTATCCTACACCTCAAGCTCTCATAGACGCCCAGTAGAACGCTGAGTTGATGCCTAATTTCTAGACACTCTCTGCACCTGGCACACACAAAGACATTCTCCTTGGCTAGATCATGTTCTGTTCCAGAGAGTTCGGCAAACATTTCACAAGTTGCACATTTTTTTAGACTGTGATTCGTTGGAGAATCGACCCCCCACAGTTCTTCCCCGAGTCACAGCACTCCTGCCACTCTGTGCCCGTTGCTTTGCTGCTCTAGTCTGGGGCATGATATTTTAAATTAATGAGATGAATAAATTTAATTAATTAATTGTCAATACTACGATATCTAATAGAATCCTAAATGCAGTGATGCATATTACGCTATATAATTAGACGTTAGAGCTACCTAGTTAGCACAATTAAAAATTTGAATTCCCTACTACTCTATACAAAAACAATGGCTGCAAGATTCGAACGAAATAACGGTTTTACGTATATTAAGTAGTAATCTACAAAAACTCTTATGTAAATTAAAAATAACCAGCGTAACTATAAGACTACGTATAAAGTACAATATAAAATAACAATTAGTAAATAAAATGGCAAACACATCGCTTTTTGGAGCCTGTATTTCACAGCTGTAATTTTTAAAGAGAGTTAGGTGTGTCCCTCAATCACCGTGTATTCCATCACGCAGCACAATGAATTTCTTTTAGACAATACGTAATTACATCAACCAAATGAAACAAGAGACCATTGTAAACATCATTTTGAAAAAAAACTACTCAAAAATTTGAATTTTAATTGAACCTCTACGAAACAGTGCATAATATCTTCATTCAGTTTAACCTTCAATTTTATAATTTCTGTGCATATCAGCAGCATTTTGGTGTCGAATACTTCTTCAAGAATTTAGATTTTAGAAATTTACGATAAATTACTTTGAGAGAAAATTCGACTAAATTAAGTAATCCGTCCAAATATTTAGAAATACCCAGATATTGTACACGCACCGCAGTTTTCAAGTCCTTAAACACCTCACCAATGCAATAATAATAATTTTATCATAATTAAAATTTCTTGGCAATAAAAACCGATAAAACAAGTCATTCTGCATTCTTCAGTTTCATCACCGCTAGATGGCGTTAGATATATTTGTCGACGTCATAAGCAGGAAAGAGAGAGAGAGAGGCAAAACATAAGCCCATTATTGAGCAATCTTTCCAAAAGCTGGTCTTTTATATTAATATAAACTATTCTTAAATATAAAAATATAATTTTTATGCAAGCCTAACATTGCTTAGGCTTCATCAGATGTAAACTGACCAGGTTACAACACAGGACTATTGTTTCAAATGTTACTAAAACAATAATCTTGAAAAGTTAATGCGTAATAATTTCATATACCACGAATCTTTAAAAACTACCTATTTATTATCTCAAGAGATGGCAGCACGTATCAAATAAGTCAAATTATTGATTACTGTTTTGCTCCAACCAACTACCAACATAATTAGGTTTCACTTCAATATTAAATGTTTGTTGCGTACTGTCGAATGATAAACACAAGGCTGACGTACTTAGGTGGTGACTTACGACCTTTAATAGAGACTGATGAGATTATTGCAATCGTTATGCCTCTAATAACGTTATATAATTTTGTACAATTTAACGCCATGGCTTGTTGATATGTATTTAGTGTGGAAAACCCAAGGGATTAATAACCGTATATCATATTATCCTTTAATTAACTACCGAGAACTGAGTTTTAAATAATTATTTGGTAATGCTACGTGTCACATAAATGGTTGTATCCAATTTTATTTAGTAAACTCATTATGATCCAATCTAAAAACAGAAAATACCCTCAAAATAATACATCGATCTACATTTCATTCCAGGTTCAGATTCCAGCAGGTGAAAATGAATGGAATTTAATTTTTTGTAACTAACAGCAATTGTATTCAGTTACAGAAATGCATATTTTAGTGTATTCTTTGAATAAAGTTTCTCTTACACTCTCGTGTTTCAAGGATCCAAGCATTAAACAACGTTTCTGAAAATACTGATATCTTCTCAGTGCGAGAATTATGCATCCATTTTGAGAAATGCTTTGTTCTTTGGACTAGATTACAAAACAAGTCCAAAACTTTATGGGTCGCTGTGCTGCTTATAGAAAAAGCCATAATTGCGCTAGAGTGGTTGTTATTAAATCCCGATACCGCCTATTAGGTTTCAAGCCGGATGCTAGATGAGTCAGTGGACCAACGAAAAGTGAAATTACAGGGTGGTGTGAGTTTACCAAAAAATAACCCATTTCGTTGGAGTATCTCCATCAGGAAAACTAAATAAACATTACACCCATCTCTCCACTTCGTTCATGAGTTTGGCACCTCATTGCTTGTGATGGCTGGTTGCCTTGCCCTCAGTTTTCTAGTCCTCGTATACCTTCACGAAAACAACTCAGACAATCTACTAGAGATTTTATTTCAGACAGAGAGGTCTGATCGATCTTACACCCATCAGAACGTGATGCTGTTAACAACAAATCCTTCGATCAGGCTACTACTAAAAACAAATTTGGAGTTCATTTTGCCAGGAATCATGTCCAACTGGGGTAATTCCAAAAGTATCGACGAAAGACATGCAAAGATAGCCAGATGTGTAATAGAGAAGATAAAAATGCAGAATAAAAATAAAACAATGCGCGTTCAAAGTGAATATAAATGAATTTAAGTGTGCTTTTCCTACCTTCACAATCCGGGAAGTTTATCGCTGTGCAGAAACCGATATTTATTTTAAATAAGTCGCTCGCTGCACATATGGAAAACGAATAAATCCAAAACACATTTGACTCAACAAACACGCAAAGAATGTTTTTATAGAGGAAGAAATCAGTGTCACTGAACAGAGTAGGTGTCACGTGCTGGTAAGTTATTGGAAATAAATCCAGCTGCCTTGCATAAACTGGCTATTTATTTACTCTCGGATTTGTTCATAAATTAAATTATATTATCTTCCTTTTTAAGCTTTTTCGATTGTAAATGGATGAATGCGAGAGATGGAAAAGGATTAACAATTAGAATTAATTAAAGTTTTTATCACTTGACTAATATCAGTTTTTTTTTGCAGCAGATGGATTGCCCATCTTAAACGCATAACGTTTTAAATACGACAGAATTTTCTTCACATTTTCTCACTTAATTCCCAAGAAGAAAACGAATATTTTTACTGCAGATTTTCATGTTTCCTCGTGTAGAAATCAGTTATCGAAATGGAATAAACTGTGAACAGGCTTTCCAGTTTTCTTAACGTTACCCAAACACCATCCTCCGACTATTTATCTATTAAAAACATGTGTTAGCGCTCTGCTAGCGACAGAGTCAATAACATCTGTGACGAACGAAAAGTTCTTTATTAAACAAACGTTTATTATTCCTGCACAAAAAAAAAAGCAAATTTCAGTCAAAAGATGGCTGTTAAAGTTGATTACAAAAAAAAAAAGAAAACAAAAATACCATCAGAAATTAGTTCTAAATAACCCCAAAGTGAGTAACTTAATTTTTGAGAAAAAAATAGACTTTGAATTCGTTCCCCATCATCACTCCTGGAACAACATATTCCGAAATGGGCAATTTCCACGAGTAAATATGGTACTAATTAAAAGCTAGAATATTTTAAACTCTTCTTTTCTATTTTATAAAACAATTTTAAGAATGTTTGCAGTTTTCCTTTTTGGATGGAAAATATATTTGTATTTTTACAAGTTTTATATTTCGGAAGGTTCTGGGTTCTAGTTCGCAGATGAGTAATTTGTTGACGAATAACAATAATGGTATTATTAATCCCTTTAGAAGTTTGTCGGGTCACTGACGCAATTAGCTGTAGGCAACTGAATGTTTGTATTAGTGGATACAACCATTTACCACTAGTTCATTCCAGCCTTCGGTTTTATTGGGTTTTATTTTAATTAAATAAATTGAACTTTCTGTTTATATTCCGCGACTGCAATATATAATTAGACGTGTTTAACATAAAACCGACTTCATTCTCAAGGTTTCCGTCTTTATGTTCTTAGTTTGCTCAATTTTTACTTTACCTCTCTCATCTGCCATTCGCACGCAATGTCTCTTTCACGCGGTAGCATTTTACAAATAAATACATGCCATTAAGGAAAGTAATTTCTAGATTTACTTCCTCACAGTATCCTTAGAGGCGTTACACCAAATTATTGAGTTGATTTTCGCTCTCTTACCAGCTGATGTAAAGGAAAAATGCATGAGAATACTTTCAATTGTAAATAACAATTGAAAGATGACATGTATTTCACGTTTCTGTTGTGATTAACGTAAACAATTAGCAGTAATTCGCGATTTATATATTTAGTAAACTGATAACAAAAAGAAGCTTAACAAAAAACAGTCACTTCATGCGGGCAGAGAACATTTCTTTTCTGCGCATGGGCCACAAACAATACCCAGCGGTTCAGCTGCAATATACGGTTTATGGATGGTCTATGCGAGATGTATGAAATAATGAATGTTAGATTTCTATTTTCCCATTTTAATAAAACTTGGCATGACTCGATAAATCTTTCGGACAGTGGACCACTTTCATCTTCCAGTGGAAAGATCTTTCATCTTTTATCCACTTTCATCTTCCAGTGGAAAATCTTTCATCTTTTATCCACTTTTCACCTTTCAGTGGATATCACTGTACCACTTTCCTCAGCATCGGGAAACCTCCACTTGAAAGCCAACTATGTTAATGGACTCCCGAATTACTGTAAATGTAGCTTTTTGATTACGGAACTAATTTCACTACGCCGCTTCTCAATGGAATTCCTAATGCGTCGATTTAGCTATCCTTTTCGCATTAACCAAGATGGTGAAGACATTAAAACGCTTTCTTCTGTAATTGAATCCCATTCCGATAGTCTCTGGAGGTAATTCAAGGTTAGTGGCTGGTCTCTCGGTTTGCAATAATATATTATCGAGACTCCTCCGAACTTTACAAATGAACTCTCGTTAAGGCAAAATCAATAGTTATCAAGTATTTGGACTTAATGACTTATTTGCGTGCTTTAGTTAACCCATACTACGTAAAGTGGAAGGCCAACCATAGCATCACGGTGTTCATTAATAACGCGATACATAATGAAACAGTACTGGGTGGTACCTGTTTAGAAAGGGGGTAAGGGTTCGAAAAAATTTGACGATTAATGGATTGGCGGTATCTAGGCAAAACTAGAAACTGTTTACATTAAATGCACGTGTCAAGGCCTTTATTGATTACTGGCTCTTAATGGAATTTTTCGCTCGTTGCTCGATGGAAAACAATCGCTGAGTTGCAAGGTAACAGTATCTCTTTCGAGTTTAATCGAGAGGTATTGTTGCTGTGAGAATGGGACCACTAGGATGACTCCCTGTGCACCAATTAAGAAATCTAAGGAATGATGGAAAATGTTTAAAGAGTAATTACTCATTGATGTTGTTGTTGGATCCTTTACAGCACGCTACAACTTGCTTTAATCCTGAACAGGAGTGGACCACGTTCTTGGTAACTATTGCGCTGTAAATAGTTGGTCTAACCAGGAATTTGAAGTTTTATTCGTCTATTAACATTTCTCCAAAACTCCTAAATAACACCGCTTTAAAAACACTCATTGAGATTATACAGTGATGATTCTAGTTTATCCACATTAGATCTACTGCTGTCAGTTTAGGGATCACGTTAATTCGTTGCAAGACAATTTGATGAAGGGCATTTTGTTGTATGTGACATGGGAGATCCCATTCAAAAAGTACCACGGACACGTTAAAGATCGGGATACAAGAGAACACTGTTCGCACTTTACTTTCACTTCTGTAAGTATTATTATATTTAATAGATTTGCAATGCTTGCCATTCCTTTAAATTTACATTTGAAAAACATTGTGAGGTCCTGGTGTCTAGTTACTGCCAATGAGGTAACTCAAGGGTGGACAAAATAATGGAAACGCCTGGGCTAAGAGTTACATGTATGCGCTGATAGGGTGTTGGGTCGCCCTTGCTTTTAAAACACCTTGAATTCTACGTGGAGGATTCATATAAATCTTGAAATGGTTTAAGAGGAACAGTGGACCATTCTTCATGGAGGAAAGTCTCAAGGTCCTTGAATGACCGAGTTCATTATATTATCTCCTCGTAATTCTGTTCATTTTAAGTGCAAATCCTTCTGAAACACATCCAAAATAAAGAACATCATTACGTCAAATCCATTACTCAAATGCGCATGCCTTCAATGAGATTCATGTCATATACTGGAGATATTTACAAATATAATTTAAAAGACACGCCATGGAAGGCAGAAAAGACAAGGAAAGAGAGTCTGCAACGTTGAAAAAATTCTTTAGATGTAATTGAAGTATAAAAACGCAATGTACACACACGGGGAGCAGCTCAATTGATTTTAGCACAATCAAATACAAACAGCTTCCCAAAATTAATCGAAATAACAACAAGAATCAATTTAAATGACAAGATCTTTTGTTCTTACATTTTTCACGGAGCGCACTCGGTAATTACCGTCCGTGGCCTTGTGGGAAAGTCTACCAAGAAAGGCTTCTTTGCTAAAGACTTGTTTTTCCTTCAGGTGAAGGTTGAAGAAACTCAACGAATTGTATAAAGTAGTAATCAATTTTTTTTCCCTTCGCTGCCATTTTTTGAAGCGGTGCACATGGCGAATGAACTTCGGAAAATGCTAAAAACACTGGCTTATTGGTTTATTGAAATCAGAAGTCAGGGAGGGAAGAACACTTGCGCGAGAGCACAGAAAAAAGTCGGAGTTTTTACGCGAAAATGGATAAAGTGACTTGAATTTTAATGCGAAGCTACAGATTCGCAAAGAACATTTAATCAAAATGATTAAATGTTCTTAGACGATGTCTATGAATCTATCTCGTGAATACAGACTTTTTGCGATGCATCTAAATGAAAATAAAACGTCACAAAAAATATTTGTGGGTTAAAAGAGATATCAGCAACGTATCTCAGTAATTATGGTACTCTGAGAGCTTACTGACTATACTCACATACTCTTCCTGTTTACTGATGCAGAGTACAAATGTGTATATAAGTGGGCAGAAAGAAAACATCAAAATCAGGCAATATAAAATACATACTTTAAATTGACAGTTCAAAATCACCATTAGAACTTAATATCTCTAAATACAGTCGCTCTTACAACCCGTAGTGGACCAGAGTGGCAGATTATGGTCCATTTCCATTAACATGAATCGTTGAGTAGGCTTCCATCATGCAGTGAATTGATAATGGCTGCAGTATTACTTTTTATCTGTATGAAAAACTTGGGAGGGAATTCGATGAAATGGAAATTGAACTTAAAACCATCCAGGGGACCAACAGAATGTATGTTCAAGATCTGGTAGCAATCGGCATTTTTCTTGTCGAGTAACTCGAATACCTTAATTTATGCCGATTTTTGCAGAGGAGGAGGGAACGAGGGCTACAAAATCGTAACTGGATCTGAAATTTTGCCAAGGACCAACAGAACATAGGTTAAAAATTTTGTCTCGATAAGACTTTTCGCTATAGGGCGAAATATTCTTCCATTTATATGAATAACAGTATTGATAACAATACTGCGTTAAAACTACATTTAATATAGAAATTTCTTTTTTCCACTCAAATTGTAAGGAAAAAATAAATAATTATCCGATGTCTATTTGCCAGATTTTAATGGAATTGGGACTAGCTAGACAAATCTCTGTATCTGAACAAAATACAGAATTTTATGAAAATACATCCACTGGAAATAGATTTATTGCATGTGGACGGACGTACTAAGAGACATGGTTAAGACTATAGGCTCTTATACATATATACTAACGCCCCTAAAAAGTACCAGATTTTCTGGTACTTCTCTGCCCTAATTTCCATCTCGAATACAAATGAAATACAAAAAGCGGGGTGGAATGGGAGAATGCTGTAAGTAGACCTTAATGAGTAATAATAGATACCAAGACGACAGAAGTGAAAGTCAGTAAGTAAATTTAGAAGAGAAAAACAAGAGAACAGCGACTGAGAGAGCCATTCCATCACACAAGGACGCTGGCATCTGCACCTCTTTCATCACAGCGTTTCATTAACGATAATTTTAACTCACATAACCAGTTCACATGCCTAGTGAACTTAACGCACCCTCTCCGTCTTCCTTTCAATTCGGTGGCTTCAATTTCATCGGGATTGTGCGCGAAACAGCGTCTACTTAGTTTTATTTATGTCCTCGTGCACCATCTGACAGATGGCAATCCAGTTCTCTGCATTCTCAATTACACCGCATTCTTTCCTTCGTCAGGCATTCTTATGCCTACAACCCAAGTAGAAATGTTGATGTCTGAGATATTCCGGGGAACACACGGCAAGAGAAGAGGTCACGAGCATTAATTTATGAGACCCGAGGAGACGGCAATTTACTAACACGACTGACAGTATAATAAGACGTAATTAAATAGAGAAGTAGAAAACGACATGCAGACCCTGCGTATTAATCTACAACCTGTCCAGAGTACTTCAAGCTGGACGACTTATAGGAGAACTGCGCCACTCACTCCCGTGTATATTAAATCTGCCGACGTTTGTGGGGAGTTGGAACGGCTGAAGCATTTCCATAAAGTTCGTATTCAGTGGCATGCATGTATTATGCACGGGATTCTCCTTCACCCACTTCTAAATGAGCAAGAGAAGACCTGGATTGTGTTACTCGGATGAGCCAGAAATATTTCACTTTTAGTAGTTGTTAACCCGAAAAATATATTCAGTTATAAACAACCTCTGGGGCAGAACTGTCTCAGTATATGGCGCTGTTTTTATAATCAGATTGGAGGTTGATATCATCTTCTTTCAGGAATCCGGGATCAATAAAATTCAGGACTCCTCCCCGGTCCTGCGGACACCTTAATGGACCATTCTTTAGCTGATCATAAATTACTTGGTTAGTCTTTAACAATATTCTTTAGATAAGAACAAAAAATATATATATATATATATGTATCAGAGGGTGAAATATACGCACCTCCTCTGTGCTACTACCTCCCACCTTAAAAGGGTGCTAAAATGCTTAAAAGATGAATTACCTTTTAGCCTGGTCCAAAGTCAGTATTCTCGTTCATCCCAAAGGTGTTTAGTGGAGTTAAGATCAGCGCTGTGGGCAGGCCAGAGAAGCTTATGCAACCCAAGTCTTCAAAAAGTATCACTACAGGCTGTGCAGTACGACATGGTGCATTTCCATTCCGAAACACAGAAGAGCACTCCTCAAACAGCTACCATATTGTGAGAAGAGGAGAACTGTCCAGAATGTCTAAGTCCACACCACAAGAAACAACCCCCAAACGGCAACAGAACCTTCATTAAACTTTCTCTGAGTCTTCTGGTCTCTTTCCGTAAAGTTCTGCTGTTCACACGAAAGTTTCCCGGCTATAACAGACACCATGAAACTTACATCAGCTACTGCTGATCTCAGGTGTTGCAGTTTGGATACAACGCCAAAGACAAATCGACTGTTATATGGCATCCTACAATGACTTCCCAATGGGATTCGCCCAGCTCAGCTGCTCGACCCATCTACTGTAGTTCTTTGATCTTCTTACTTCTAGAGTGCACACAACAGCTTTAATACCTACTCCTGACACGTGGGTGGAGAGGATGGTTCATTTTCCTAATCGCTGGAGTGTCCCGATACTTTTGGTAATATAGCGTATTCGTAAACTTGATAAAACGCCCTAAATCATGTTGTAATGCATGCTTTATCACGTTTATCCCTAATTAAAGGTAGTAACTTGCCCCGGTTTGTACCAGGGCTGAAAAGGGGATTGTCTTAATAATTACAATTGATATTTTGGCTTAAAAAATGTCATCCCAGTAATTTTGTTGTATTGCAAACTGTGTTGTATTTAAAAATAAAGCTTACAAAAGTATTCCGTAAACTCACCCCTTTTAGATCGATGTAATATCCTAAGAAACACAGTGAAAGGTGTCTGATTTCGGCGAAATGAAGTCAGAAGCTTAATTTAAACCATCTGCCAGCTCTCTTAGGAAGCGACACAAGTATACAGTTACATAATTAAAGGAATCTCATTATCTTCGTTGAAAAAGATAAAATCTTGAAAGTTTTCAAAGAAATAGAAGAAGGATGGGAGGAGAATGAGTTACAGACAACGCTGAACCAAGTCCTTTTCTTGGAAAAGAGAGGAACTTGACAATATATAAAAGTGGAATGCTAGAAAAAAGAAACACCTCTATCGTCGAGAACAAGAAATTCTTTAAGGAAGTGGACAGTAAGAAAATTGATTAATTTCAAGAGTATTATGTTGTGTGGATGTCCCTTAAGTTATATATTGAAAGTCGGGAAAGTTGCATGGCGAGCAATTAATCAACAGATCAAGAGGACTGAAGTGTACGAAATATTGGGATCAGTACCTTAAGAATACATTTCAACATGTAACGGCAAACCCTGAATTAGTACGTAGTGGTTATCGTTTACCAGATGAGTTGGACTCAGGAGATGATGCTGTTGTAGATTTGATCGTCAGAAAAATTAATTCTAAAGCCAATATCTTTGACGGAAGCTTTAACAGAATCCTGTGGTTGATCTTTCCAGATATTTTTGGATAAATTGGAAAACATCCATCGTATTTAGGAAGACGCTAACTGGACACCTAATGATAAGAAAGAAAGAGGTCTTTGGTGACAGAAATCTCTGTTCGTCAGAGTAAAGATCTTCAACCTTTTAAGCTTTATCTGAATTTTGGATGAATATTTTTCTTCCAAATAGAATTATGTTGTTTTTCTTTCCATAGCGTTGCAAATTACGAAGCATGATGAGGGAATTCATTCGAACGCTGGAAATAAGAATCTCCTTGGCGTCTTACGTTCTTCGATTGCCACCGCTTGTGCAATCCAAGAACTCAATTATTAGCAATCCAAGAACTCAATTATTTTTCTCCATTTCTCTAAATTTCATACCGAAGTGTATAAAAGAAATAATTTATTCATTTGATACCTAAAAGAAACATAATCCCAAACCCTGAGCTTTAAACTATATCAAATTTGAGTATTACATAATTTTCTGTGACCTTTTTGCATTCTTTTATACGAAACTAAGAAGTGAGCGCACGAGTTATAACTTAATTTTTCCCTAAAATAAATAAGAACGATATCGATAACATTAATGCAACCCAAAGGCTGCATAACTTGTCAAGTGCCAATGCGGAATATGAGAGACTGCTGAATAATTGGATCACATACTCGTACGCGTTTCTGTGCGGGATCCATAAACTGTATTAAGCAGCTAAGGAGACGAAATTTCCTTCGAGACTTTGTTTACTCATAACGATCTTTTGTAGCTATAAATCGAAGTGCGAGTCTCGGCATAGCGTGCGTGACACGACGGTAACGATCGGAATTTCGCGTGTCGTTCAAAGCAGCATCAGATGCGATGGTTCTGATCGAAGAGATCCACCCCCTAGCAGGTGAAAAGTGTTACCATGCTTTCGCGTGCCCTGTAAACGGAACGCGTCTGTTACTTCCAAAAGGAGAAATGGGAATGTAGGAGAATGTGGCCGATTATTTCATGCAAGTTGATTTCATGCTGTGGTGCTAGGTGCGCGCGCGTGAGTAAAAGCACCCCGGCACTTGTAATAGATGAAATGGTAAGGCGAACAACCGCTTTACAGTTGGACTGTTTCTGCAAAGAGGAACACTGCATTTTGCTCAGCAAACTTAAAACAAAGAAACTTAAATTGTGTTGTGTTTTTCAGTTTAAATTATTGCTGATTGAGAAGAAGAAGACAGCTGACTGTACTGAATGTCAGAATAAAATGATTGCAATCTTATAATTTAAAGAGGTGGTGTACAGTGCTAGACGTATCGTCATTGGCGATCAAACGATCAAGAACAAGACGAATTCAATTCGTGTAAGGACGCACAATGCGAGTTTCCAGGAAGGAACCATGTGATCCCCATCTGAGACCAACTGAGGAACATAGCGTATAAAAGATGGACGGATAAAGTGCAGTGAATAGTTGGTCGCAATAATTCTATACTCATATAACAAAATACGAAGTAAAGCGATTAGATGCTCAATTTTCGGGACATGAAGGAGCTCACAACCGAAATTCATAGTACAAGGAGTTTAACCATCAAATTGTTTAACATTTTATAAGTTTTAATAGCTGCGAATAACATCGACTCGATTTTGTTATATATTTAATGCTTTCCATTTAGAATTTGTTGATGTTACCATCAGCAAATTGTAAATAGGAAACATTCAAGAAATTAATCACAGAATCTACTAGAGAAAGTTGCAATTAAACTTCAGACATAACATGGGTTTGTTAAGGGGGAATCTTGTCTCACCAATTTGTTTGGATACTGTGACGTCATCGCAAAGAAACTGGATGCAAAAAAAATAATGTTGATATCATATCAAAATTATATCAGGAAATCTTTTAGGAAATCCCATCGGTGATGAGATAACCTAGCTGACTGCAGCTTAAGTTCTATCATCGGTTGGTCTCTTGCCTCAACAATTTGTTTACAACCATCGGATTGCCATTGGTTGAATGTTATTTGGTTACTGGACCAACCTGAATACACTCTAGCCACCGCCTGAACCCCATTCCGAGATACTCATACCGTTGGGTCTTGTGTGGATTACAATTCCATGTTCTACAGCACTTAAATCTTGCCCGTTATCTCAGTAACGTGCGCACCTATAGCACCCCTAGGTGCTATTGGTGTGCAAGTTAGTGAGATTATTATCGCGTGGTATTAAGGATAATCTACGTACACGTTTTTTTACCTCTTAACAAAAAATAAGCTTGATTTCCAAATAGATACTAAAAGGAGGAAAAGAAAAATGCTTTTGAATTGCAGGACATGAATGTCAGTGAATTGATTTACCAGTTACTGAACGCTCTCATAAATGCCGCTTTCTGCTACAACTATAAATTGCACTCACGTGTTTCCAATATAATCCAGTAAGAAGATAACACATTAAAATGTTATAATTATATGAATTATAAAAGCAACAAATTATTTCAGTAATTTTCTTAATACTCTTCGTTCGACAAAAGAGATCCTTCACGAAAATAAATTTCAATAATTTATTTTTAAAAGCGATCCACACTTGATCACAAATGAGCGATATCTACTAAGTTCTAGTATCTTCCCTCTAAGTTCCAGTTTTATTAATATAAATGCAACCCTCGTATTCGAACAGTGTCACATTTTTCTGTTTTCATTAATCCGACGGTATAAATTTTTATGGCTTCATAAAACTGGTCTCGACAGCAACAGATGCTTCCGCAATATGGTTTGGGAGGGAGGTATTCTCCGGATGGAGTGTTTGATGTTTATGGCAAGGTTTACTATACATCCGAAACTTTTAGGTAATAAAAGCAGAAACCCGGTTTATGGAAGACCTTTTAAGGCTTCCATTAAATTATTGCGAGTAAACAAGATAAACTGTCGTTTTCTTAAAGGCACCAGATTTTAAACTAAGAGCAGGGTTATCGATAATGTACACTGAGTGGCCACTTTATAAGTGCATCTACCTGAGAGCGAGTATATCTCTTCATTCACCGCTTTAGTTCTCGCCGGGATTCGCAGTGGCATGTACTCAATGAGATGCTGTTGATAGGGATGCTGGTCCACGTTATCTTAATTGCTGCCAGGATGGTTGCGGATCTCTAATCCCAAATACTCGGTCTCGTCATTCCACAGGCGCTAAATTGTATTAGTAACTAGGGAGGCCACCACGCTGAATTCACTCTCATGTTCCTATAATCAGTTCTGCGCAATTCTGTCTTTCTGATTATCCTGTCGGAAGAACTCATTCGTTGGTTGACACGCTGCATCCTTTAAGGGGTATACACAATCAGAACCAACTCCCAGATAGCATTTGACATCGAAACTTTGCCCTACACCATGAAAATATTCCCCACACCACTAGGTCGCCCTAATGCTTATCAAAACGTATTGGACTATGTTATTAGTTATCACCATCAAGCTACGTCAGGCAGGTCCACGATTATCCATCTTAAATGCAACTATTGAGTGTCTCTGGTTATCTGCATTCTGCTATAAAAACTGTCTATATTTTTTATGAGAACTGCAGATTATAAAATTGACCTCTCCCCCGCTATACAGACATTTTAAATTCAGCATAAATAAAATGTACCGATTACCTTTAATGATATTGGTGAAGGATTTACTAATGAGACTGTTATTTGCCGAAATGGCAACGATCTTTTCTTCTTCTCTTCATAAGGAGCAGATCCCCTGTAAATCATACTTTACTGCAAGACCGCCAACACTTACACGAGTTTTCAGACTCTGGAAGATTACACTGCTGGGTCAGCAGGATTTCTCTTCCGTTATCGTTAACAAGGGGACGGGCGATGCATTCATTCCTAATGAGCGTTTAATGAATAGTTCTGTAAGGACCCGTCCTTACATTAATTAATAAAAATTGTTAAATATTATGAGAATTTAACTGTAATATGAATAGTGGTTTTCTGGTAAAAACAACATCAGTTAAGTAGCACTGGAATTCAAAAATACCTTCCAGTCACTCCCTGTTTAGTTGTAGTTTGTTTGTATGGAAATTCTTTGACGAGTCAGTAAAAGTAAATAACCGTGACAAATCCCCATTAAGACAGAGGCAGATGCACCATAGTAAGGGCCAAGAGCACTTAAGTTGGCTCTCTTAGAAATTTCACGGTGAAACGCCATTAGAGGTGGGCGACGTCACCAGGTGTGCGCGCGTGAGGTCACGGGAAGAGCTGTGACGTTTCTCAGTTAACCTGAACTTCCGCCTCTCGTTCTAGATGGTTCTCGTATATTCTAGGCCACGGAAGTTGGGAAGAAGACCCGCCCACGGAAGATGAGAGAAGACAAATGAGAGCACAGGAAAAGGGATGCGCAGATCTCCTATTGGCCAGGAAGAAAGTGGAGGGAATTTTGAGAGGGAGATTAGGAAGAAGTTTTCGTGGCATTCAGAGAGAAGCTTTCGTGGCATTCGGAAGAAGTTTCGTGGGATTCGGAAGACGTTTTCGGAGGATTCGGGAGAAGTCTTCGGGGGAGTCGGAAGAAGTTCTCGAAGCGGTCTGGAGAATGATTGGAATGAGTGGAGAACGATACAAAGCAGAGCAGTAGTCTAATTTGGGTGATAGCTGCAGACCTGAGGTAGATGGAAGAAATGATAGAAATTCTGCGTATCCCGACAGCCCGTAGGAATGTTCACCTGTAAGCATGGAAGCCGTAGCAAGGAAGAATCACATCCTGAAAATTATATAGGCAAAGCCAGTCTAATGAGTGGTCGAACCATTGACCTACTAGACAACTCCTCTATCCACGGAAGAAGAAATGCTGACCGGTAAAGAATATACGACCCTGATTGATTCCAGCCACGCAGTATCCGGTAGGGAGACACCATAAATCACCGAGATCCCCAAATGAGCGCCCCCGCATTCCAGTACCTGAATGACCGATATGAAAGGAAGCCGAGCAGAGAGGAAAGTTCCAGGCCAAACATGTAAGTGCTATAGAGTTTACCGAAATAGGTGTACCTAATTTATTAAGGAGAGGACTTTAGGAGAAATAAATATATATAGTTAAGGAGGGAGATTTAAGCAATGAATATATGTATAAAAGTGTAATGTATTTAAGACGGACGTAGCCTATAATTTGAAGTGAAGCTCCTCATAATAATGCTTGATGGAAGGAGAGGGTTTAATAGATAACTGAGAATTGTTTAAAGTTGGGAAAGGTTTCTATATTATATATGAAGTTAAAGGTTGGAATTTTGATTTATAATGAGTTGATTTGTGGAGAGTATTTCTGATTTGAGTAGGGGCTAATTAAAGGTGATATATATAAAGGTATAGGGGATTAACGGTCCTGAAGGGTAATGTTAAATTGAATTGATTAATATTTCCTGTTAACCTGATTGCAGTAAAGGTGTCTAATTGAATAAATGAAATTTTCTTACAAATTGAGACACGAACTCTGAAGGTTTTTGTGAGCCAGTTCATTGGCTGGTAGTTGTTGGTGTATTATATAGACTGTTCAGAAGAAGAGTTGGAAGAATCTATGTGAAGTGAATACCACGACCTATCCAAGTCCCTGTAAAGAACACGAAGAGACACCATTGCATAATGAATAATAATGTGTATTAGAATAGGATATCTGATGATAAAACATTGGAGTTTGAACAAGATATTTACACATATAAAGGTTAATGAAATAACAAGTCACTATTATTAGTTTCTGTATGATATGTTAATAAACATTGTTTTATTTTACATTCATGTGTTGGAGTCTGTCATTCCGAAACTCAGCCAATCCTGTGGAGAAATACTTAAAATAATTAAGGTCCCCTTCGAGTCAGGTAATCTTCTGAGAACAAACAAGTCAGATGCTAAAGTGGGAGGATTGGACTACGGGGATATACATTAATACAAAAGGAAAAGATACAAAAAAAAAAACCCCATAAGTAATAAACGTTACCCCGCCCCCCACAATTGGCGATATGCCAGCCAGGAAAACTCCTCAATGGAAGGCTGTGTTTAGAAATGACAAAACAAAGATTCATTATAATCAGTTGCTGAAACTGTAAAATTCAGCTGGCGAGCCAGAAAGCGTAAGTTAGAATTATATATGTATTACTGAGTTGATTATTGTTGAATGAATTTAGATTGAACAAGTAAATAATGGTGGATTTTAGAGGCAAGTATTGATTTAGCATTGAACTGGAAATTATTATTTATGTACAATTGAATTAATTAGTGAGACCGGACAGGGAAACTTCAAGGATAGATAGGTAAAACTTAAGGAGTTTTATAATTATTGGGTGTTGAACTTTTACTAATTGATTATTGACCAATCAGGTAAATGTTAATGATAGATTGAATTGGATTACCTAATATAGTTAAAGAATTGTAGAAAGATTAATCGGCAGACATATTGATTAGTTAAAGTTGATAGCTAGAGATTAATAGATATAAAATAAAAATGCCAAGAAAGGGTAGGAAACGCGGTGAGGATTGCGAAAATTTTGGGGGCCACAGTGATGAACATGAAGGCCAAGAAAAACCAGAGGTGAGAATGGTAAGCGGGGTAGCAAAGGGGTCAGGACAAATCAAATACAGCAAGTATTTAAAACCATTTAAGGGGGAATCAGGTGAAAGAGTGGAAAAATTTATTAATAAATTAAAGCTAATTAAGGATAAGGAAGAGTTAAGCGATATGGATGTCATAACTATAGGGGAATTTAAATTAGAAGGACAGGCATTAGAAAAATACAGGCAGGCTACAGTGGCAGAAGAAATAGTAACGCTCCACAGATTCACTGAGACATTAAGAAAATTATTTGGGAAAAAGAATGACTTGTTAACAAGCGTAGGAAAATTGGGGGGATACACGCAAACCACTCGAGAAACAGTAAGCGAATTCCACCAGCGCCTCCTAAATTTAAAACTAAACACAGAAACATCGGAATCGGAGAAACAGGCATTCGAAAAAATACTAACTGGGCAGTTCATCACAGGGCTCAGGCACAATTTTAAAAAAGAAGTACTAAGAAAAAATCCAGAAACATTAACAGACGCGTACACCCACTCATTAGAGGAAGAAAGGCTTGAGAACTTTAGCAAAAATACGGGGGCAAGGGAAATAAACGCAATGACCGACAGAAAGCAGCCTGAAACAGGAAAGGAATCGAGGGAGTGGGGAAGCGAGATCGAAGGGTTAGCTAAACATTTAAATAGTATCGAAAGAAAGATGGAGTGGATGATGGAAAGGCTCTCTTTAAGCAATGATGCTAGAGAAAATCAGCAACAAACGGAAGTGAAACAAAGATTGGGTACAGTTTCACAAACAAACGAGGGGGGAGACAAGGACGGCGGTCGTAAATGGTGTTATAAGTGCCAGGACTCAGACCATTGGACCCGCTACTGCAAAGTGAAACAGGGTGCTAAAGAAAGCTGGGAAAGAGAAGAGTATTGGGAACGAGACAGGTACCCACACGTAAAAAACCCCAGAAACATGGACAAGCACAGGGAGGAAAGGCATTGCGCAAAACAAGGGGGGTATCGGAATGAACAAGAGCGCATCAACAATGCCGTAGTCAAGAGACATGGATCTTTTAGACATGCCCGCTGCGGGAGGCCATCATTACACTCAAACACCGCCAAAGGAAAAACCATATCTTTAGGTGCGGTAAGTGATAATGGCAGTAGAAACGACCTATTATATGTGAGAGGCAGCTTAGGAGGGGTACCAGGTAAGTTTCTGGTGGACACAGGAGCCTCGAGGTCTATTTTAATGTGGGACTACCTCATTAAATACTGCAAAAGGCCGAGTAAGGGAGATATAAGATGTTGCCGCGATTTTCTTGTGGAGGGGGTAGGTGCTGGAGAAATTCACACCGATTACATTGTCAGAGACAAGGTAAGAATACAGGGGTGTGATAACTTGGTGGCCCATTCATATTTTGTGGCAAACAGAATAAACAGTCGTCGACACGACGCAATACTAGGCACGGACCTCCTAAGGAAGTTAAGAGCCAAGATAGATGTGAGAAATGGCCGCATTACCTTCGGCAGTAATACCCAGGCGAGTCCAAAGGTAGACAGGAGGCGAAAGGCAGGCGTCGGAGCCCAGTATGAGCCAGAGAAAGGGGAAACTCCAAAGGAAGCTAGTGGGGAAGAATTAGAAGGGTGTAAGGCAAGCACAGATAATAAAGTTCTGGTTACACAAAACAAATGGAAATTAAATAAGAACACCAAAACAAATAGGAATAATGAGGGAAGGTGCCAAGAGAAGGGGAGGGTGTTACACGTAGGAATTTTGGAAACGAGAGAAAGGGTCGGTTTACATTCGGGAGAGAAAACACATGAAGGGGGAGAGAATGGCTGTGATGAGAAGGATCGTAAATTAAATGGAGCAACAGAAATTAAAGGAATCGAAGGATTAGGAAATTACAGAACTGAAGCTTCCAGTGAGGAGAAGGCACACAAACTAAAGGAAATAAACAGGATGCAGCAAATGTATCTAGGAGCAGTATTCGACGAAAATATGGGATGGGAGTAGTTAATGAAGCTTAACATAAGTTTAAGTAATGTCTGGTATATAAGTGTAATTAGAAAATATAAAAAGGCAATTAGAGGAGATTGGCTGTCGATAAAGTGGATCTGGGATAAAGGAATATCCGTCTGAGGACAGAAAAGAAAAAAATTTATATATGGAATATAAATTTTTTTTAGGGGAAGAGGAATGCTATGTAAGGACCCGTCCTTACATTAATTAATAAAAATTGTTAAATATTATGAGAATTTAACTGTAATATGAATAGTGGTTTTCTGGTAAAAACAACATCAGTTAAGTAGCACTGGAATTCAAAAATACCTTCCAGTCACTCCCTGTTTAGTTGTAGTTTGTTTGTATGGAAATTCTTTGACGAGTCAGTAAAAGTAAATAACCGTGACAAATCCCCATTAAGACAGAGGCAGATGCACCATAGTAAGGGCCAAGAGCACTTAAGTTGGCTCTCTTAGAAATTTCACGGTGAAACGCCATTAGAGGTGGGCGACGTCACCAGGTGTGCGCGCGTGAGGTCACGGGAAGAGCTGTGACGTTTCTCAGTTAACCTGAACTTCCGCCTCTCGTTCTAGATGGTTCTCGTATATTCTAGGCCACGGAAGTTGGGAAGAAGACCCGCCCACGGAAGATGAGAGAAGACAAATGAGAGCACAGGAAAAGGGATGCGCAGATCTCCTATTGGCCAGGAAGAAAGTGGAGGGAATTTTGAGAGGGAGATTAGGAAGAAGTTTTCGTGGCATTCAGAGAGAAGCTTTCGTGGCATTCGGAAGAAGTTTCGTGGGATTCGGAAGACGTTTTCGGAGGATTCGGGAGAAGTCTTCGGGGGAGTCGGAAGAAGTTCTCGAAGCGGTCTGGAGAATGATTGGAATGAGTGGAGAACGATACAAAGCAGAGCAGTAGTCTAATTTGGGTGATAGCTGCAGACCTGAGGTAGATGGAAGAAATGATAGAAATTCTGCGTATCCCGACAGCCCGTAGGAATGTTCACCTGTAAGCATGGAAGCCGTAGCAAGGAAGAATCACATCCTGAAAATTATATAGGCAAAGCCAGTCTAATGAGTGGTCGAACCATTGACCTACTAGACAACTCCTCTATCCACGGAAGAAGAAATGCTGACCGGTAAAGAATATACGACCCTGATTGATTCCAGCCACGCAGTATCCGGTAGGGAGACACCATAAATCACCGAGATCCCCAAATGAGCGCCCCCGCATTCCAGTACCTGAATGACCGATATGAAAGGAAGCCGAGCAGAGAGGAAAGTTCCAGGCCAAACATGTAAGTGCTATAGAGTTTACCGAAATAGGTGTACCTAATTTATTAAGGAGAGGACTTTAGGAGAAATAAATATATATAGTTAAGGAGGGAGATTTAAGCAATGAATATATGTATAAAAGTGTAATGTATTTAAGACGGACGTAGCCTATAATTTGAAGTGAAGCTCCTCATAATAATGCTTGATGGAAGGAGAGGGTTTAATAGATAACTGAGAATTGTTTAAAGTTGGGAAAGGTTTCTATATTATATATGAAGTTAAAGGTTGGAATTTTGATTTATAATGAGTTGATTTGTGGAGAGTATTTCTGATTTGAGTAGGGGCTAATTAAAAGTGATATATATAAAGGTATAGGGGATTAACGGTCCTGAAGGGTAATGTTAAATTGAATTGATTAATATTTCCTGTTAACCTGATTGCAGTAAAGGTGTCTAATTGAATAAATGAAATTTTCTTACAAATTGAGACACGAACTCTGAAGGTTTTTGTGAGCCAGTTCATTGGCTGGTAGTTGTTGGTGTATTATATAGACTGTTCAGAAGAAGAGTTGGAAGAATCTATGTGAAGTGAATACCACGACCTATCCAAGTCCCTGTAAAGAACACGAAGAGACACCATTGCATAATGAATAATAATGTGTATTAGAATAGGATATCTGATGATAAAACATTGGAGTTTGAACAAGATATTTACACATATAAAGGTTAATGAAATAACAAGTCACTATTATTAGTTTCTGTATGATATGTTAATAAACATTGTTTTATTTTACATTCATGTGTTGGAGTCTGTCATTCCGAAACTCAGCCAATCCTGTGGAGAAATACTTAAAATAATTAAGGTCCCCTTCGAGTCAGGTAATCTTCTGAGAACAAACAAGTCAGATGCTAAAGTGGGAGGATTGGACTACGGGGATATACATTAATACAAAAGGAAAAGATACAAAAAAAAAAACCCCATAAGTAATAAACGTTACCCCGCCCCCCACAGTTCATTCCATCGGTAGCAGAGGATTTAAAGACTGATAAAGTTAATTATTAAAGCCAATTGCACAACGAAATATTTCGTTATTAGTAAAATGTAAAAACGTGGAAAAGAGAGTGGAAATATCTTGTATGTAAATAAATAAATAGGAGCAGAGTACGTTCGGTTGTGAAATCAAAGATGTAGTTAATGCATGCATGTTTTATAAATTTATAATTTCGCTTTAAGACAGCGAAACTAAGAAAATTAATCCTATCTGGAGTTAAGTAAGTTTACTAAGTAAATTAAACGAATAAACCGAAATACTACTCAAAATAATTCTATAAATGAGATAAGTTACTGGTTATAAATCTTAATTAACGTAATTTTTCCTTTTGTATATGCATCTGAACCCATTTTTGAAGTTCTTTAAGTTGATTTATACACCATATGAATAAATGTCGGTTCTAAAATTAAAATTCGTAATTCTACATTTAACTAATATTTATAATAAGAAACTAGATTGAATTTATTTTATTTTCTGTAAAAGCAGTACGGGATCCCTGTTTTATGTTGCCTGTGTTTGTTTAATAAATACTTAAACTTTCTAATCGCGATTAGAGGTGCTTTCATTTCCTCTGTTTATAAAAATAAACTGAGATAAATATGAATAAAAATCAAACAACAAAAGGATTGTTTTTTTTTTTTCTCTCTTTTAAAAAGAATTGAATTATTTTATTAATTATGAAAGTTCATGCCTTTAAAGATGAGCTTCCAAAGTTTCTGTCGTCCGGCATTTTCAACTGAAATTAAACAAATTATCTGTAATTTATTCTGGATAATTTGAAATATGAACAGATTAAATACAAAATTGTCAATCTAGCTGACGCTTATTCGTATAGAATTTAAATTGCAGCCCAGTGTGATGTTTTCTCTCTGGATTTTAAATCAGCTTTTTATAACCTCAGTGAGTTTCAAAGAGTGCATATTCCTATAATTCAGATAGATTCCTCACGTTTAAATACACTTTCAAGGAAGTGACAGTCACTACGTCCTCGGGTATACCCCAAGGAGGAGAAATTTCAAAATTCATCTTTGCAGTTTTGTTGCATCCACTCCTACATCCTACCACGCCCAACGTCATCTCATATGCTGATGGTTTTTTAAAACTCTTTACCATCTCCAAGCTGGGTGAAGTATAAAATTAATCAGAAGCCACAGAGTGGTTAGTTGTAACCTTTGTACAGAATCTTCAAACCCTCAATCTCGCAATCAACATCAAAGAAATTTGGTCAATCATATATACTCTGAATAAAAACCCCAATCCAGTGGATATAATCCCATTAAAGGCCTTCCACTATAAAAGGTGGTCTCTCGTAAGAAACTGAAGATTATTTTTGACAACAACTTTGCCTGCCTCTGTGCTCAGTGGCACACAAAAAATTCGAAAAGGAAATGTGTACATTAAACCAAAAAACAATACACAACAGAGTCATCACGAAAAATGTACAGCAATGCATCTATCCAATCCTCATATACGGGATAGAAATGCGGAAAGAGGTTCTTCAAACTACGATAAGTACATAAAGAAAAACTCCACCCCTTCGAAGATTACTCCGATAGTGAACTGCAAATCAAGATTTCCATTCACAATATCTAGGGATCAGATGCGTCAGAACCTCAAAATCAATCTTTTCCATTTATAACAGACATCTATCATCATCCAACAATATTCAATAAATTCAATTCAGCATAATCAGATAAAAAATAATGCGAATGCAATAATATAACTAGAACATAAATAGTAGGGTACATCTTACCTATGAAACTTTATTTCAACACGGTAACTTAATTAAGAATGCGAGAGAGTATATTTATGGTAATGTACCGTAATATTTTCGCACAAGAACATATAAGAGCTTGAAGAACTCTGAAAATTGATCATCACGCCTCGGAAGAAATAGAGTAACTTATCACGTTGATGATCAGTGATGCAATAAACCAACAGGAAATTGGATAGAGAAGAATGCATGCCACTGTCTTTAATTCAAGCACATGAAAAATACGGCAAACAGAAACAACACAAATTTGAAGATAGGTTAGAACTCGCGGTGTTATTAGTACTTTAAGAACACAAGTACCGAATACCGGAGAAGATATACCTTTTTGGTTCTCGCTTTAGCACAGTTTTTATAGCAACCTTCCTCACTAAACCGAGTGAAAAAGACCTGAATACGAATCCCATCAATGACCCAAGCAATTTTTATGGGCCTTTTTCACAATATGGCTCAGCTAATCGGTCTCGGGCGAGGATAGCGTGTTTTTCTCAGGATTTTGTCTAGGAAAATCGACCACAAAGCTTACGTAGTTTACAAACACAAATACACGGCGTAATATCTTCTAAGTCGCTGATGACCCTAAAACAACAACAACCAAATTCCAATATACACAGCTTAACAAATTAGTCTCTCGCTGTTTTGCGTCTAACCCTTGAGCAATCACTAAAACTCAACTCAATTGTTATCAGAGATATAATATGTAATGCAATTCAAATTTCCCGATTTCTGTCTTTTGAAAAATGTCTTCAGGATTTATTTCTGAGTAGCGCAAATGACGTTTGTCATCCTTAGAAACCTTTATTACATTTACAATGAAGAAAAACATATAGCATTTAGGTTGTTAAAATTAGCAGGTACTTAGAATAAAATAAGAAATTAACTCATTTAATTACTTTATAATTATGACAAGAAAACTCATTTAGTCTGAACAGAAAAAAAGCATCCAGAAATGTTCTTCTTTGAATTATAATTAGGGTATAATTATTGTACACACCGCTTCGTTTAAGTAATGTCATAAAGTGGATAATAGCCCAAAGTATATTAAAATCTAATTAAACGGACAGAATACTATGACAATGGTTCTGAGCTGACTGTTTCTGAATCGTCTATTTGCAGCTTATGAATTCATTATGCAATAAATTCACCGCAACATTTCAGCCAAAGAATAATTTAATATTACATCGTTGATCCTACGATTCCGAAACAATTTTATTCGTTTCAAATAAGGAATCGTTCAAGGACTGATGGTCTTATAAACGACTCTTGCAAATGACATTATCAAAATATCCATTTTATTCTAAAGATTACATTAAAATTGATTATAAAAGTCGATTACAATACAATACAAGATTAAATCCGTTTGAGTGCGCATGACCATCTCTCTTCCCATACTTGATGGAGAATGGTAAAAATATTCGAAATTTGATCCACTAAAGAAACAACGCTACCACTTTTATCTTTTGGTCTCCAGCTTTCTCTATCTATCTATCTAAAGAACATCGAATAGTTTTATCATTATCCACGGAGTCGCAACCAGCGCAGAGATTTTAATCACCAAGAAAGGATTCGCTACCTATGTATCGGCATTACTGCAAATGCGTGTATCACATGACCTTTATCAGAAGTTTTGCGCGTAAACCTTCCATTAATTACCACTTCTCCCAGAAATCTTCGCAGATCTGATAAGTTACCGGACTACATTTTACTTCTCTGCGTCCCGATTATTTTATAGATTTCATCCCACCAAGTCGAGCGAATAAGTTTACGCTCCACTCTCGATTAGTAAATGGAATTCCGCTAAAAGTAATCTTGTGTTCGTGGTCTTCCAAGTCCGGATCGATGCCGCAGAGTTCTCCAGCGCGTAGAAGTTGTCGGTCATGTAGAAGTGATAGAAAGAGGTGTAGGAAAAAGAAGATAAAGAAACCATCAATATTCATCTTATCTTAGTTTAATGCGCTGACTCATCGAGGTGTCTTAATTAGTCCTCCTTACAGAATCAGACTTACATTTAATGGAGTTTTTCCTCACTCCCAACGTTACCCTTTTATCAGAGACTCAACAATACTTCATGAGACTAATTCTAGTCTTTGGTGAGTGAGTTTTTCTGTTATTGTTCCTACAAACATCTTAAGTAACACGTTAAGGAACTGGTGGAGATATTAAGTTTTTTTTTTTTTTTTTTTTTTTTAAGTGAGTTTAAACCACTTCGGTGTACTGGAAGTAGCAATTTTCCTTATAAGATCATCGGCTGGAACGTGAATATTCTGGAGTGTTGAAATTTAAAGCATTCAGCATTTCTGGAGTGAAAAAAATAAAATAA
Source organism: Mastigoproctus giganteus (assembly GCF_048544385.1). Classification (NCBI taxonomy): domain Eukaryota; kingdom Metazoa; phylum Arthropoda; class Arachnida; order Uropygi; family Thelyphonidae; genus Mastigoproctus; species Mastigoproctus giganteus. The sequence continues at coordinate 149,377,259 of NC_143581.1, read as the reverse complement.
TTTCAAATATCGTCAATGCAGTTTCTTGTTTATTTATAGAACAGCAAACTTTGATAGTTTGCATATACCCTGCTTTCTTGGCATGATGTTTTTCCAACCCATTAGATGTGTTCGTGTTATTTTAAATAACTCACTTTTAAAACATGCTGAATCAAGTATGGGTCATTCATTTTTATGGAATAAAATACGATTGGAAACTATAGGTGGCGCCGGACCGTACGGTCACGTATGTGTGTTGCTCTCAGTAAACATTAAAATTAATGAAGTTATGCCTAAGTTTATAAGGTGATTTTAGTATCGTTATACTCCTCAAGTGACTCTGAAGAAGAAGACACCAACTTCAAGGCGACCAAGGCACCCAGGTATTTATTATTTGCAGTTCCTTTTCATATTACAGAATCTCATAATCGGACATGATCAAGCTGTGTTAACGCTCGGAAAATTGACCAGCACCACTTACCGCTGCCGGCTACAGATCAAGGTCAGATTCCACTGCTGTAGGTTAGTACAGTACTTGCGATCAGTTGCCCTGGCGATACGCGTCAATCACTAATTCCTGGAAATTCACCCCCTCCCCCGGAAACAGATTAACTGCATTCCTAAAGTCGGTGACAAGCTTTCTGAACTAAATACTGTACCACTAATTTAGCCGGTTAAACCTTCAAACACGAACATTTCCCATCAGACATCCAAATATGACCGAGTTAAATGAAGTCTTCACCACAGCTGAATGTAAATTATGCAAATTAAGCACTAACCTATGCATTATTTGTGTTACGTGCTACGCTTCGTTTTGTGGATCATGCCTCAAAATTGATTTAAAAAAGATGAACAAGCAACGGAGACGCAATTTTTCATGTCTTTCTTGCAAGGAAATACCTGACAGTGACCCCTTCAACGGTGCATCAAGGGCACCTCCCCAACCTACTGAGATACCCTGCACATCAACCGAAACTACATCATCCGCACAGAAAAATAAAGCCATCCTACCACACCCCAGCATAAGCACCACACCGGAAACTTCCGATCAGCAGATACAAATCGCCGATGGCGACAATCATCACCCCACAGATGACAGCGCTACCTCCACGTCTCTGTTGCAACACACAGCCGTTCCACAACGCCCCGGAGGAGTAATATATGATGTAGCTACCTCGGCCACAAAGTGCTGCCAAACGGTAACAACTTTGATGCACAGGGAAAACTGCCTGCAGATAAGTGATGATTATGTAATGCTCATAAACACGCAGCTGAATATGCTTATTAATGAGATTAAGCAAATCAAAGCCCAAAACTCAAGCCTACTTGAAGAAATACAACAACTCAAGGCACAAGTAGTTGCAAATAAATTCACTGTAGTGAACCAGCCTTCTACCACAGAACCCAACCTTCAAAATAGCAAAAGAGAACAATCCACTAATCAGCTGAACAGGAAAGATGCAGATTTCAGTGAAGATAACTCTACCAAACCTGCATCTAACATCACCGGAGATAGCCGATCAAAGACCTCTCAAGTTGCCCCCTCTACAGTATGGATCCTAAATAATACCAAACCTAAAATGTTAGAGCAGACAATTCAAACTGGAAAGAGTCCATTAATACCCACATTTGCAGAAGTAGTCACCAGCCAAAAAAACGATCATAAAATCCAAAAGATCCCACCAGCAAGCCTTATAAACTGCATGCACTCCCTGCCCAAGTCTCTTTTCTCCGATCAACAGGTTCACTCAAAAGAAACCGGGATCATATATTCAACCCATCAGAATATGGAACGTGGAAGACAAAAGGGAAAAACAGGTGGCACACAACACTCCATTAAGGGGAATCACTCATATTCGTACAATATCACAGCGGTCCAGACTCGCGGGCAAATCTTTGTTTCTAGACTGGAACCAACTACTAAACCAGGCACCATTAAGGCCATGTTTGCAGAACTTCACAGTATAAATATTGATGTGAGACAGAGAAGAACTAGGTACCCAACTTACGCATCTTTCATCCTTACCTGCCACCCAGAGATGATGAGCTTCGTGTTGGATCCAAGACTATGGCCCCCTGGAACTCTCGTCAAACCCTTCCTAGACCAGACGCCAAGAACCGCGATAAACCACCAATATCATCAACAAATACAATAGCGATTAAAACTATCAAGCTGCCAAGCCATAGAAACGCAGAGGAATTCAAATGAATCTGCTGAGAACAAAAATACTATAGGAAACAATATGTCCACATATCAATCAATCCAACTACCAGCCTTTTATGATGTCAATTCCCAACGCTGCAAACCTGTCTCTAATATCCCTGTACATATCACAACGCACAGTAGACCAATGCGGCCCCAAAAAAGAAACCTGCCACCTGTACGAACTCCGATTGCTAAGGCTACCACCATTCGAATTGTCTTTCAAAATGCAAGAAGTATCTGTAACAAGCTAAACACTGTCGAACAGCTTCTACTCTCGAAAACCCTGGATGTCCTCTGTATCGCTGAAACGTGGCTTGGGAATGGCCAGGACTCCATTGCCTGTGCACCTCAGGCTGGTTACCAGATGCTCTGCTCCTCTAGAGTGGATCGTAGAGGAGGGGGAGTCGCAATACTCTACAATACCACCCTCTTTTCAATGGTACATTCTGTGGTAAGCCAATCCCTTGCATTTGAAGCTGCCATGGTGTCCCTCAAGCTTAACACCTACTTGATAGACATAGCAACAGTATACATTCCACCAGGTCCAAACAGTGATATCATTGAAGATGTAATCCATTGGCTAGTGAATCACCTCCACGCCTCTGCTAAGCACATTGTTTGTGGAGATTTCAATCTTCCACCTACTCTCGCACATCTTAGTAGGATACTCGTTAGCAGTATGGAGTCAATGGGTATCAGCCTTCTCAACTGCCACCCCACGAGAGGACCCAATCTCTTAGATTTGGTATTCTCCTCAGCACCATGTGACCTCTTAGACGACTCTCACGATCTCTTTCAATCCGATCACGAACCCATTGCCATACTCCTGCACTTAGCCGCACCTAACTTCAATATTCAAGGCCCAAAAAAGAAAAAAGAAATAACATCCCCCAAATTCATTGATCCACCACGATGTCTCGAAGCCACATCCTCCATCCCTTGGGAAGCTCTCAACAACTGTGATCTCCAGTTGGCTGTGGACCTCATGACCAGGTGGATCCGGACCATTGCCAACTACGGAGCGACAAGGACTGTCTACATCACTCCCCGTTCAAGAGCTTGGTGGACGCCTCCACTGAACAAAACCTTCCAAGAAAAACAAAATCTGCATAAGAAATGGAAAGAGTCAGGCGCTGTACAAGATCGGATTGCCTTCTCCAGAGCAAGGGTAGTGTTCAACCGCCAGAAATCATCTGCAATCAAAAAACATCTAAAAGCAACCCTACAAAAAGGCAAACCATTTTACGACTCTCGGCATACAGGAATCCCTAAAACACTGGATCTTGAACTGTGGATGGACCACATTGCACGGTTCTCGAACAAGGTGGCCCCGACATATCCAGCCAACTTACCTGTCAACAACATCCCAACGGATATGCTCGCCACCGTTAGCATCACCAGGAAGCAGCTTATAACTGCTATAAATGGAATGCCACCCACCGCAACTGCAGGCCCTGACCTTGTGCCACAATTCATGATCAAGTGTCTCAGCACGTTTATCATCGATCCACTACTCTCAATTTTTAACCGTATCTTAACGCAGCACTACTTTCCCCCTCTCTGGAACAGATATGCTGTGAGACCACATCCTAAATGCCAATCTGCATCCCTCATTAAACAGTTCAGGCCAATCTCTCACTCTTCCAGCCTCTTGAAACTTATGGAGAAGGCATTACTTTCAACCATCACCAATCAAATCATGCCGCACAAACCCCTACAAATTCACTATGCCATTCCCGGAAGATCCACCGTCACCAATTTAACTTCCATAACCAGCACCATTCTCAGTGCACTCGAAACCAAAGCAGAACTTGATGTTACGTATGTCGACCTGGAAGCTGCCTTCGACTCAATCAGCATTCCCTCACTCATTCACCTCCTAGAAAATTACTTCCATATAAAAGGTGACTTTTTGTGGTTTTTCACAACCTTGCTATCAGACAGAATCATTGTTCTTACAGCGGATCAAGATATAATCTCAAGAAAAATCACTGCAGGAGTTCCCCAAGGCGGAGTCCTCTCCGGAGCATTATTTACTGCACTCATTATTCCGTTTGTTCAAGAGAGAGAAGACATAATCTGCTATGCTGACGATATTAAGTTACACACCCAGATTAACCCGGGAGAACATATCTCAAAAATTAATGAAAAGATCAATCAAAAGCTACACGACTTAGAATCCTATCTCCATCAATTTGGACTACTTATTAATCCTGCAAAATCAGCCCAAATTGTCTTTTCGTTGAAGCACCAACCCACTGAAGTCCAAGTTTCTCTAGATGGCATTCTCATTCCAGTGGTAAATACACATACAGACTTGGGAGTAGTTTTCGATTGCAAACTGACCTTCAAGCCCCACATTGACAAGCTCATAACAAAATTCTGCAAAATGCGGTGGATTACCAAACAACAACTACTTCACGTTAAGGATCTGGATGTGACTCGGCGGTACGTATACACCTCTGTATACTCCGTCGTGTTATACGCCTCAGAAATATGGGCATCTGCAGCCCCCACGTATATCAAGCGTGTGTACTCCTCCGAATACTGGCTCCTTCGTTGGGTCACACATAAACATCATCGTCCACCCCAGCAAAGAACAACTGCGATGGCAACCGCACTGAACTTTGCCCGACTGCCAAATCTTATAATGGAAAGACGCCTCACCCTAACTGTCAAAATGACTACTGGAATAATCTCGGAGCCAAACATATGGGAACTGTGCAGCTGGAGGATCCCTCAACCCGGACTGAGATCAGCTCCAACACTTATAGCCAACCATAACAGACTAGCCCTTACCGACCGCTTTCTCCCCAAGCAGATGCTTATCACAGTCCAAGCAATCGAAGGCGACCTCTACAAATTTGTCAAGGACCGCAAATACCGGAGGGAGATTCTTGATGACCTACACTCAACCAGGCAAACTGCACAGTAATGTCGCAGTATAATAAATTTAAATAGGATATCTGTATAATATTGTATATAATGTCAAAAATACTGTATAACATTTTTATGAATATTGTGAATAATTTAAGTGAAACGTATTATATTGTTGGCCCTGGGGGATGAACCCGAACTTCGATGTGGGCCCCGTCCTCAAGGCCTTTGGACACCAGCCAATGTGAGGCCCCTGGCATTCCTGCCGTGAAGGGTAAATTGTATACATCCTTTATACACAATAAAGATTATATATAGATTATAGGCTAATAGGGCTCTCATTAGGCCTCAAAACACATTGGATTCATCGTGGCATGGTCTCGACAAGTTTTCAAAAGATTACCTCAAGGATACTGTTCCACGTTGAATCGACTGCTCACAGTTTTTGCCAATTGGATAGCTGCAGATGTCTACTCAGAGGAGCATGTCCCATCTCATCGCATAGATGCTCAATTAGACTGAGATCTGGTGACTTGGGTGGCCACCGCATTAGGATAAATTCACTCTAACCTCCCGGAACAAGTCTGCTCTTGTGACATGGTGCATTATCCTGTTCAAAGAAACAATTCGTAGACAGGTACACTGCAACCACGAAGGGATATGACTAGGGGAAACAGACTCTGGATAGCCTGCGCCATCCAGAGTCTGATATCAATGGAGCGCAATGTGCAGCAGATTGCTTTGTTGTCAAGATAAGTCAATGACCCGTGTTGCTTTTTTGTTATATGCTGGTCCTCCTGTGGGAGTAAAACAGCAGCAACAGAGATTCATCAAACCAGATGTTTCCAATCCTTAGTTGTCCATTACTGGTTGTCCTGAGCCTAATGTAACTGTACCTTCTTGGTTTGGAAGTCGACTGCGATACACTGTCTATGACAAGGTTCGACGAATTCTGCGTTCTAAAATGTCTCTTTGGTTACTGCCTGCTGTTATATAGGATTGGTATTTGACAGAGTGCAGGTTTTCTTGTACCCTGTTCGTCAATTACATCAACGAAATATTTACTGGGACAATCTCAATACACTGGAGGCACAGTAGTACGTGAGAAACCCAGAAGGGTTACAGTTTCCAAGATACTTATACCGGTGCCTAATACACGGGCACAAAATCACTGAATTCTTTGGTTGAACTGAACACACACAGCATCCTACTTATTTTCCCACCTACTTTATATCGCATAGTACGAAGAAGTGATTATGTTTCTTATGGAGCGCTCTATTTAATTAAAAGGGTAAGTGCACCTAATAAAGTGGCCACTCAGTGTATTACCCATAAATCGAACAAAGCTGTTTAAGCTTTGAAAATGTCCGCATAATTATCAGATTTCACTTGCAACTGTTTCAGCAAACAACGAATATTTTCTGTATCAAATAAATTATTGCTAATTCAGCAAACTATAATGAGAATAGGTCGAATACCTATTGTCGGGTAAGGGTAACGCTTTTAACTTCCTCCCCGATTTAATTGCTCGTGAAAGACGAATTCCCTTTGCACAGAATGGTATGAAACACGATTATACGGTTGTGATGTCGCTCAGCAACTTTCATCAATGGATTGATAACAGAATTATTGTTAAAATCACACTCGTATTAAATTTTCGGATAATATTATTACGAACAGCATCGTTGAAACTGCAGTGTCTCACAACCATTAACAAAGCGTATATGTTGTCTATTATTTATTTATTTTTTAATTATATTTTAAAATTACCTGTACAACTCTAGATAAAATCTATTACTCACTAGAGATTAATTAATTAGATTCAATGTTAGAGAAATCAATATCCGATATTTCTGCATAGGAAAAAAATAATTAAAAATTATTATGCAAGTTTCGTGTATCTGAACGGCAAGCCAGAGGGCGCATGCGTACATTAAATAGATCTTTGTTGTCTTCAGTAATGGAGTAGCGAATTATGTCTATTATGTTTTTCAGAATAATTCATTATTAAGCCACCTGTTTAGCAAGAATTAAAAAGGGGGGACATTGGTAAGCATTTAAAAATAAAGAACGCGTTCATGAATAGGGTTCTTTCGATGATTTTTTTGAAAAATGTTTTACAAGACTTTTGAAGTTTTAACTAATCGTTTTTTTTAATAATATGAAAGATTTCCTCGCATGTCCATTCAGGAAACTAACAAATGTCACTCACGTTCAAAGGAAACTGCGAACAAATTGCGCTAGGTTCTTTGCCACTCTCTAGTCTGACGATGGCTGAATATAAGATTAGCGAGTGAATAGAAGTTCATCTGGTGTTAAGCCTTTACCTCGTCAAATGCGATTAAAGTACTTTGACGTAATTACAGGAACACGTTGGATAATATTAACTTAACTCAGTGTTAAGGGAATGCGAGATTTGATTTAGAAATTAAGGTTTATAAGAGTAATAATTAGTTTATCTTGACAGTGTTAAGCGAGAATGACAAATAAGAAAAAGTATGGTGAAAGAGCACAGGAAATCGAAGTACGTGCACCTTACACAACAACACAGTCAAAGATTTACGTGTTATACAAAAAGCGCCAACGCTTTTAGGAGAATCGCAGTGAAATTAATTTGTTAGGTCACTCTTTACTTCTGTAGAAGGTTTTAAAAAGGGCAACCAGATTAGTGATGAGTGCAAATGGACTCACATTAAGAAAATAGGCTTGATAGGTGTGGATTGCAAAGTTCGACGAGCAGACATCTAAGGGAAGATGTGATTCAGATGTATGTGGTGCTGAAGGAGTTGACTAATTTCAATTTGGAATAATTATTCTTGCTAGTATGCCAGACAGGCCTAAATATAAACTTAGAGACGGGTTATGTATACCAGTGATTGTAAAAAAAAAATGTTTTCTGAAGGATTTAACTCTTTAATGTTTAATACTTTCTTAAAATCTTTAAGAAGTAGTTAAATTGGAATTTAACTCTTGCCAAGTCAATAACAGACCTTGAGAATTAAAACTATGCAAGCGAAGAACAAAGGTTGATGATTCACTACCCTCTTCCTACCTAAAATAAATTAATATGAGAAATTATACTCGAAACCTAATTAACGTTCTTATATATGCTATCTTCTAGTGAAATGGCCGATTGATCAATGGAGTGCAACCACACGCGGGTTTCTGTTCTCCATAGTTCGAGCCCATCTGACCGCTAAATATGGTTAATGATAATATTCTTGTCAAAATGATTATCTGTAAACCCTTCTCACCTATATGGTCGTGTTAGAGTATAAACAGAATACTGATGAATACAGAATGGACCCTCTGGTTTTGTCAGAGGATAACATTAACACTTATGACTCCAAGAGTCCAGCGCTAGCTAGAATAATGTACCAAAAAACTGCAGAGTGGACTTGTTGAATTCACAAGACAGGCACAACAGGAAAGGAGATAGCTGTTCGACCGACACCCATCAGAAAGACCCTGCAAATCAGGATAGAAATACAGTGGCTGTGGACCCCAAATCATTAAACCGGCCAATGGGATCATTATACACTAAACAGAAATAACAGACAATGCAGCAGTGACAGACAGTGATGTGGTAGAATATGAATCATGCTACACCGTTCATGTACCATACACATGTTTATGAACTCGTTAAATATAAGTTGTTAACTTAAATTAACATAAAGAGATTTATCTGAATGAGGCATGACTATCTAAATATTTATCTGAGCAATAAATCTTCCAACCATACACACGAAATACTTAAAACAGTCTTTCTTTTAATCCACGTTAGAAAGAATCACACAAAACTCCACTTCGACCCGTCTGTCTTCCTAAATGGAGTCACAACCGCTGCATCAGTGACGGGTAGCTAATTAACGCTGTGACTGCCGGATATGTGGATGGGGGACTACAATCTCCATGGATCAGACTATTTTAATTTAGTGTCTGCTGTCCTATTCCCCGTAGACCTAATTAAACGTAATTCTACCGCGACGTCACTCTCCTTCTCCATACATGCAACGTTGGCAAATTAAAGTGCGACCACACGCGAACAGTCCGAGCCGCCTGTCTTTGTTTCGTCAATAAGACTGCGACCACCTGAGGAGTGCTGACCGAGTTGCATATTGCACTCCGTTGCGTACAGAGTTACTTCTCCGCGAGGGGATAAATGGGACGCCGGAAGGGTTTCTAGAAACTTTAGATGTTTAGCTGCTCGTTATTATTAACCCGGGGACTTAATTAAGACCTGCTAAGCACCTTCACGTCCAACAAGACGGTCGTATCGGGGGGGTCACGAGGAGACGTAACCTAACTGCTGATTTTCAACACTAACTCTCTCTTGGCTCGCTTGTTCTACAAATTTAATGCGGCGATGGCTGCAGGCGAAGGAGGGTAGCAGGACATAACTCCATGATCACCAGAGGCAGAGATAGAGGAGGTATAATTGTTAATGTGCTCACCCTGACTAGAATCGGTTGGTAGTTCTGTTAAAATGAACATTAAAAGCTGAATAACCTTAATGGTAAACTTATTTTTTCCCTACTGTACATTAAATAAACTGGACTAATCGTTCCAGGTCAGTTTTAGCCCGCTCTTAACTAATGGAGATGAAAAATAGACAATATTGTAAGTTTTGTACATCCCGCTGCCGATTAACGAAGTACTTTCTATGGCTAATACGTTAGGCCTAACTGCCAGAAAATAGAAATGGAGATTAACCTAATTACTCTATCTTTAAGGGCAATTATTTTAATACTGCGCATTAATAAGTCATATATTATATTTTATACAATATTTGTTATTTCATTACGTTTTTTTTTTCTTTATAATATGCAAGAGTTACTTCACCCAGACTGGAAATCATGAAAATTTTAAAGCAGTCATTTTTTATAAATATAAATATGGAAAAGTTCTCAAAATGTAATAAAATTAATCGATTTTTCCTTCCAAATATAAACACGTTTTGGCAACATCGAATGAATACATCGTTATTTAGGTGGGAGTCTCAGCGTAGCAGTGAAATGAAACATTAATTATTCAAGGCCTTCAATCGACACCCTCGGCTCTACATTGAAATCCCATTACCACCAGCCATAATACCCACTGCGCCTTCATTGTGGAACGTGACGAATGGGCTAACACAATCCTTGGCGGACGAAGGAAGGAAAGATAGTTCGACTATTACTTTTATAAATAAATCAAACGCATAATAGGTTTATACCAGACATTATGAACAGTCTCATTTTTAATTACGAATGCCATAACAATTGAAAACATCATTCGTAAATCTCTAACAAGTCATGGCAAGAAACGTTTGATCCATAACAGGAAGCTGATTAGTGAATTAAAATGAGCATTTTCAATAAATTAATAAACACATTTTATTTCTGAAATAAAATCTTATGGTATCTAAATGAATTCTGATATTCTAGAAAGATTTTAAACTTATCATTAAAAATGAAGTAGTAAAATATGCAAATATAAATTAGCACCATCGTGTCTCTTGAATAAATTACGTTAATTAGAGAAATCATGAAGATTGTATCAATAATTAAGTTTAGTATAAATACTATTATCTATGATAATTGATATGAAAACGGTTAGTTGTCTTAATAGTTACAGTTTGCGCATTTGGTTTTGAATGTTTTCCAGTGCGCATGACTGGAATTCTCCATGTTATAACTGATACTGCTGGGATGGAGTGTTATTAGCATTGCACTTTGAATATTTTTGAGTAAAACTACATATGGCATTATAACAGAAGTGACACCTACCGCTGAAGGTTGTAAAATAGAATGGGGGGGACATAATGATATCTATGTGTTCCAAGGGTTAAAGTTCAACACAACAGACGAGCCAAAACTACCGAACATCAGAAACAGTATACGTATGAGAAGTTACCTTCACATGCACTTCTAATTAGCATTAATAAATTCCCCATTAATTGATTAGTTTCGGTATAATGAGAAACGAAGGTCACAGTACAATAACTTATTCCATAGATGAGAGGGAAAATGAAAGTGGTAATTATAGACCGCGGTTATTATTACACAATTAAGGTCAGCCAACATATTGATCACTTTGGTTCGTGATATATTGTACTTCTTATATTTCTCCCTTAACTTTTTTTTCTATTATTTTTCAAAAATAAATCACTAGGTACTTCCAAAGTTTGAAAGTAAGAAAGATAAGTGATCGAATCAATTCATTTTCTCATTCAAAGTTCTTGTTTGTCTAAACGCGATGAAAAATGTGAACGTCCATCAGTTGTCATAAAATGAAATTGAGTGCCGAAATTTTTCACTAATAAATTAAGGGCAAGTTGAGTCGTTATAATTAAATTTACAAATGTGTGCTCAGTACTACGAATTAAATTTGAAATTTTCTTTTTAAATGATCAGTGTATATTAGCCGCTAGTAAATGCGTTTAGCATCTAGGGATGCACTAAAATATATAAAAATAATGTGGCTTTAAGTGACATAAATATAATATTAAAATGGCATGGAATTGCATTTTAAAATCGGTTTAAAAGCTTCGGCATTTAAATTTTTGATATTATTTTTTAATTTAAATGTAAAATACTGATCTTAATTTTAACAACAAAATTTAAAGTCCAAGGGCCAAATAATAAGTACTAATTTATTATTTATTAAAATAAATAATAAATATTCGGAAATATTTGTGCATCAATTCCTAAAGGGCAAATTAAACTCGATATCGAAGGATATAAAACGACTTGTAACTTGGAGAAACTAGAAGTAAATTCCCCATCTTGTTCAAACGCAGCTTTCTGAAACTGAAAACTACCTTTCTCTCCTCACCTCCCCTTATTTAACAAGGGACCAGTAATGAGCATAAGATGTTAAACTTACGACTCTAAGATACTGAACTTTAGATCAGAAAAACAGCATCAGAAAAGAGACTTAATAGACAAACGAAATTTTCGTCACTATTTCAAAGAACAATGACATTTCTTAGAAACGGTTTCTTCCCTGATTATATTACAATCCAAGACGTTTGCAAAATATTTTAAGGTAACGCTGACATCAGAAACCTCGCAGCAACGTGGCATTGGGAAAAGCGGTAAAATCTAAGGAGAAAAAAAATCAATGCAGAAAAAAGAAGGGGAAATCCAATATATTTCCAAACCTTGGTTTCTTCTTTTCCCCTTATGCAAAGATTTCTTTCGCAGCCAAGCTCTACGGAAGAAAGAACTTTCTTATGTTTATATTTGGACACTGAAAACTTCGAAGCTTTTGAATCGTGGTCTACAGAAACAATTCTTCGAAACAGAATTCGGTTTTGTATGGAGTCGATTTTTAATATACTTTGCCACTGTGTGTTTGATATTGGTTTAATTTTAGGACTGAATGTGAAATGGTGGTGTTGAATTAAAAAAGATTCATCCTGATATTCGCCTTAATATTATACTAATCTTTTGAGATATTTTCCTACCAAATAATTAAATATAATTCTCTAGAGTAAACTTCGAATAGATTAATGAGTATTTAAAGTATTGAGGACAAGGGCAATGCCGGAATTTTTTTGTAAAGGGATAAAATGCTTGCGTCACTGCAAAACAGATAAAATAGCAAAGGTGATGTTTACCTAATAATTCCAGTTCTATTCTGATGCATTGGAAACGTCTATATTTTTTTTCCTGCCACATAAACAAGAGATCAGAATTACTAGCAATTTTTTTTTTGAAACGCATTTCTTCAGTTGACCTAAGCGCCTATGCAAGAGAATGAACTTTTGTATTTTGCACACCCTTCAGCAATGGTTCATGAAATATGCCACGTTCTAAAACGTTCCATAGGCGATTATGACTATGAAAATATTGGTTGGTTTCTTGTCAATCAAACTCAATGACGTATGTCCCTCATTGGTTTTTACTAATCCAAGCTGATGGTTGCTGTTCATCCGGGTTTTCATTTGCCTATGTCAGGTAGACGCGATGCAGAAATTCTATATCCCACTTTTGTAAATCATGATGATGGCGAAGGGGAGGATTCCGTGATTTACGTCACAAATCAATGAACAAATGTCATAAAAGAGTTTGAAAGACGTGTGGTCTGTTAGACAGGACGCTTTTTTTTAAGGTTGGGAGTGCACTTCTTTCATTTTTCATTTATTAAACCCCGTGCTGCAGCAAATCACCCGATATTTTGGGAAATTTTCTGACAGTTCCTTAACTGTAGTTCTCCAGACATCTCACTAATCAGATAATCAATGATGAGGAACAATCAATCCTATATCTCGCAATAAAAGGAAGGTTTCTTATCAGTCTGTTTTCGTTTGGTTTTCCATGACATTGTAACACAATACACAACTGAGGAACCATGGAAGGGGAAGGCGCACCACCAGTGGAGGTAGTGTGCAATGAGAATCGGGATGGCATGCCTATCATCATCAGCCATTGTCAATCCACTACAGGATGAAGACCTCTCCAGCAACTTTCCAGTTCCTTCTGTTTTGTGCAATGGCCATCCATTTACTACCGACAAACTCATGAATTTCATCTGTCTATCTCCGTTGTTGTCTTCCAGGTTTTCTCTTAGCTCCTCTTGGGTACCATTCTGTTATTTTCTTAGTCCATCTGTCATCATGTCTTCGAGCTATGTGTCCTGCCCAAGACCATTTTAGTTCTTTAGTTTTGATAAGAATGTCCTTTACTTGAGTTTTCTGCCTAATCCATCTGTTTCTTTCCTTATCTCACAGTCTGATTCCCAATATAATTCGTTCCATTCTTCGCTGTCTAGTTCTCAGCTTCTCTTCCATTCTTTTGGTGAGTGCCCAAGTTTCACTTCCATAAGTCACGGTGGGGAGTATACGTTGGTGCATTATTTTACGTTTCAGACAAATTGGGATATTGCTCTTCAGTATGTGACTATATTTCCTGAATGCTATCCATCCAAAATTTATTCTTCTCTTGACTTCCAGCCATTTATAATTATTACAGCTAATAACTTGTCCCAGATAAGTATATGACTCCACCTTTTCAATTACTGCTCCTTCAATGATTATATCCCTTTCTGTGGCATACTTGTTCATCATTACTTTTGTTTTAGCCATATTCATCTTTAGTCCTCAATCCTTACTAACTCTTCATAACTGATTCAGATTTTTCTCTAAATCTTTGGGATCATGGCTTATGACCACAATGTCATCTGTAAATCGCAAATGGTTTAGGTACTCTCCATTCACATTGACTCCTTTCTGCGACCAGTTTAATCTTCTGAAAGCTTCATCAAGGGCAGCAGTAAACAGCTTCGGAGATATTGTGTCTCCTTGTTGAACTCCTTTCTCGATTTTAAATTTGCTACTGTCTTTGTCTAGTCTAATAAAGGATGTAGCACTCTCATATATTTTCTTCAAATCATAATATATGGAGTATCTATGCCTTGCCTTTCCAGTGCCTGAAACATTGCCTTATGCTGTATGGAGTCAAATGCCTTTTCATAATCCACAAATGCCAGGCATAATGGTGTTTTATATTCATTTGCTTTCTCCATTAGCTGTGATATTACGTGAAGGTGATCCATAGTTGAGAATAATGTCCTAAAGCCAGCTTGCTCTTTCGGTTGATTCTCATCAAATATTCTTTCTAATCTGTTAGTAATGACCCTTGTGAACACCTTGTAGATGTGGAATAACAAGCTAATTGGTCTATAATTTCCAATTTTTGATTTATCTCCTTTCTTATGCAGCAAAACTATGATTGCATTATTCTACACCTTAGGCGTGAAAAGGTGTGACACCTTTTCTAATGCATTTTGTGAAGAGTCTTGCCTATCATCATCAGCCATTTTTTGTGTCACGTCTCTTCCTCCCAATTTTAACAACTGTACAGTAACCTCATCTTCCCCCGGGGCTTTCTGATTCTTCATTTTTTTTTCAACACCTGTTCTACCTCATCAGGAAGGATATCGGGTATGTCGTATGTGTTGCTAATTTGCGATCCATCTTCCCCACTGCTGGCATCATTTCCCTGCTCCTTGTATAATTCTCTATAGTAGTCTTCTGCTATTTGAATTATGCCTTCTCTGCTGTTTATAAGTACACCATCGCTATTCTTTAGTTTCAGTACCACTTGTCTTTTTGAATTACTGCTCATGACTGCTGATTTAAATCCTTTGTTTTCCCTTAATGCTTGTTCTACTTTTCTTGTGTTAAATCTTCTTATGTCCTCTCTGAGTCTCTTTCTAATGGCTTTGCATAACTCAGTATCCTCAATTTTCTCCTTGTCAGTGTTTATCTTACTCTTCATTTGTTGCCTATGGTTCATCATAACAAGTGTTTCTTGACTAATTTTTTTCTTCTTTGGATTTCTTTTTCCCTTTAGGTTTCTTGGGCTTTATCACTTTCAGAAAGTTGTAGTATTCCTCGTCGATATCTTGGTCTTGAGCAGTCTGTAGAAGCTCAAACTTGTTCTTAAGTTCCAGTACATACTGCTTTTTCTCCTCTTCTGTTATCTCAAAGACCTTTGTATTATTTACTCGAGTCAGTTTTTTTTCTTTCTTTTCTTACATCTATATCAAGTGTGCATCTTACCATTCTATGATCACTTCCAACATTTACCTTGTTCAGGACAGTAACATCATTCACGATATATCTTCCGTTAGTGAGGATGAAGTCGATTTCATTAGTTGTTAATCCATTTGGGCTCTTCCATGTCCACTTTCTGTTCACCCTTTTCTTGCAAAAAGTGTTCATTACTGACATTCCTCGAGATTCTGCAAATTCCAGAAGTCTTTCGCCTCTTTCATTTCTTTCACCAATTCCAAAATTTCCTATGGTTCCACTTTCTGCGCTGTTTTGTCTCTTTCCAACCTTAGCATTGAAGTCCCCCATAATAATAGTGTAGTGAGTTTTCTGTTCATCTAGAAGACTCTCCATTTCAGTGTACATTTCTTCAACCTCTTCATCATCATGGCTCGATGTTGGTGCATAAATCATTATAATCTTCAGCTTATACCTCTTAGAAATCCTGAGTAGTAGTCGTGACACCCTTGGTGATGTACTTTCGAATTCCAAAATGTTATTTTTTAAATCTTTATGGACCAGAAACCCAACTCCACCTTCACTCCTTTCACTGTTTCCATTGGTGTACAGCAGATTTCCACTTGATAAACTTATAAGTGATTCATTTCTTCTTCTTGTTTCAGCCAAACCAATGATATTCCAATTCACATTTTCTAATTCCTTTTCCAGCTCTAATATCCTGTATTCACCTATGAGCGATCTTACGTTGTAACAGGCCAAGTTTAGTTTCCGTGCATGGCAGCCTGGTCGTACCCAGAGATTCTTAGCACCGTCTGCTTCCACTCTGATCCTCTCGCTGCCGTAAGAGGGGGAGTGAAAGCCGCTGGGGACTGAGGGCCATTTGTTTCATCTTACTGTCATGTGCTGGAAGGTTTGGTCTTTTCCTTTTCACGCTGACAAGGCGTCTTGAAGGCTTGCCTAATTTAGTACCAAAGGCCAAAGCAGATCTAACGCACGCCATGAGGTACGCTCTGAACGTCACATATGGACTGAGAACTTCACAGAACCATGGACCTTCCTTGCTACATGCCTATGCTGAACTTCACGTCTACCTTCTAAATATATTATAGATATGATAGTGAAACTGATCATCTTGGTGGCACTACGTCTTCATTAGTCTAATTATGTCAGATTCAGTGTCCTAACCAGTTCATATTCATTCATTTTAGTTAAAAAAAAAACTACTGACATTATTACAGTATTCACAGTTAAGACTAAATGTTTTCCTATAGTTCAGTGCCCTTGTATACCTTTTGAAGTTATTTAAACTTGTTTCCGCAGCATTAATGATTCGTTTGAGGTATCGCTATGCTCGGTACATCTTGCGAATATCGACTTTTGCGGTCAGAAACAAGAACTCTTGTGATTCGTGGAAATGTTACTTTGACCCATATCATAAGATAAACGGGTATCTATATTGCATACGAGGGGGTATCAAAACGTTTGTGCCCTGACCTAGATCAAACATCAATAGGAAGATGCTGTTTTTAACGTAAGTTTTCTACATATTCAATAACTAACATGTGAAATTTCATTCCAGTAGGTGTTCGTACAGATGTGGAGTCCGAAATCTGAGGAAGGACTCTATGGTTGACAAAGTAGAGTATCGAGCAGTGATCAAGTTACTGCATTTTCAGGGTAAGAAAGCTCAGAAAATTGACGAAGAACGAAAGTGTGTACGGGCAGAATTGTTCATCCTATGACATTGTAAAAAATTGGAAATGGGAGTGCCAGTGCGGTCGTACAAGTGTCTGACGAGCCAAGAGAAGGAAGGCCATCAACATCCACACACAGCGAGATGGTTGCAAAGGTTGAGCAGCTGGTGCTGAGTGACAGTGTGACAATTCATTTCATCGGGAATTAGTTATGGGTCTGCCCACAGCATTTTACATGACCATCTGCACATGGCTTAGGTCTCCGCACGATGGGTTCCAACATTGTTGACGCCTTGGCAGAAGTAATGTCGAATGCAGTGTTCTCGCCAACTGTTGGATTTATGTAATGCGAATGTTAAGAACTTTTTTGGTCAGATGGGGACAAATGGAGCACCGTCAGACTTCTTGTTTCGAGAAATGAAGAAACCATTGCGCAGACGCCGCTTTGATTCGTCTCAGGAAGTCACCAATGAAGTGGAATGGTGGCTATAGGCATAAAATGCGTGCTTCTATGATCAAGGCATTAAACAACTGATCTATAGATGGAAGAAATGTGTTACTATAGACGGAGAGTACGTAAGGATTAAAGTTCCTGTGAAGTTCCCCCTTTTTAGGGCTATTATTTCTAGATAAGGGTACGAACTTTTTGATACCTCCTCGTATGTCTTCTCCTAACTAGCAGGTTCCTTGAACCGTTAAGGCTTCCTCAATAATACTGGCAAAAGTACCCTTGCACTATCTTTGGTCAAATGTATTCCATCTATATAAAACAGATTAATTCTACCTTTGAATCTGAAATTCCACCTATGAAATCTTCAGTTAATCCACAAGGGCTTTCAGAGTACCATCCTTCCTATCGTGCCGGAACAGAATTGCAGACACATACACAGAAAGAAACACGAGAAAGAAGTGTAGATGATGTACGTTGAGTGACAGGAACTGTCACTCAGAATTATCAAAGGTAAATTAGAGGCGAACGTCAAGTAATCTATTTTAGTAGTCGTACCGACCAATCGCATGAAAGATAAGGAAAATCTTTCTTGGGAACTCTTACTATTTAATTTGTGCACACAGTGTAGTCTGTACTATCTTAATTTTGAGTTCAGTTAGGGTTAATAAAGATTAAGTATGTTCTGAGGCTGTGTTTGGTATGAAACGCGGGAAGTATTCTTGGAAAGAGCCCGAAGACTTCTTCTGAGACTGGCTAATTCAACTTCTCTTGGGAGGTCTGAATGAATTCTTCCAGCGCACTTAGTTACTGAGACCTGTCGCAATGAAAGCTCGTGTCAAGGCACGGTGGGAGTTTAATGCTACCGCGCTGTAACCGACAATCTACGTTAATGAAGACAGTGGTCTGCAGCAACGGCATGTTGTAGTAAAAGCGAATGAATGTTGGAAACAGTAGTTGCTGGTGTGGGTGTGTTTGATTTACGATCGATGGCATGGTGGGTAGACTTTTAGGTCTTGTGTGTACGTATTATTTATTTGTTAAACTGACTATAAGTCCCTGTTGTCATCAAAACAGCTATGAACACGTCTCGAGTGCATTCTTGGACACTTCAACGTTTCCCTATTAATTATTATTATTTATTTTAAGGAGCTCGATTTAAGTTTAAGTAATGAGAAAGTTTGGTCAGCCACTGTGACCCCCTAAAATCGTAAGTTTGGGCTGCGACCATTGGGTTAAGAGCCACTGCGTAAATTCTCTTTCCATGATCTAAAAACCTACTCTGTTGAATCTATGGATGACTGAAACAACGGATCTGTGCAGTTTCAGAAGAGCATCTGAATAACTCGATGATTACTAATTCCCACATAAACAAAACCTTAGCTTCCGCTCTGATAATCTTTACAGTGAGATGATATGGATTGATTCAGCTAATGATGTTATAATTGAACGTGTGCGTTATTGTAAGGATATGGGAATTATCTTAAATCCGATTTACATTTTGCTTTTCGTATGAAAGTAATTAAAGCGCGCTTTGATTAGTTACTAAGCCTAATTAAAGCGAAACATTCTACTCTGATAAGATCATTGATTCCTGTCTATAAGTAATCCTTAGCTATTTTGGTCTTTTGTGACCTTGCAGTCCGCAGAGAAGTTCTGGAGCAAATCAGGGGCCACGTGCATCTCTCACTCGCTGATGCAGCTAATTGTTTGTTCATTTATTTAGGGTCACTTAGGTAGATTTCTGGTTGAAGCAGTCTAACTATATCACATACATATCCGGGTTCATACTTGGGGTACTTCAGTTCTTTAAATTTTTACAGCACATCAGCAGCTACGGTCATATCTTATACGTGAACAGAGATATATTTTATCTCTTTTCACGAATGTTTGTCTTTTTGTAATCCATATGCCGCATACCCAACACAGCACAACGCCATTATAAATTCATTTTTAAACGTAATCTTTAATTGTTTCCTGACATGCGCATTAACTTCCTGAATCACTTCGTACTTGGGTTCTATGTGGGGTTAAGCTTTTCTAGAAAATGTGAAGCTTAACTGCGTTATCTAAAAGACAGGACAAGAGGCAAAGGGCTGTTATAAAGTGTCAGTGTTCAGTTTGGACTAGTGTTAGAAGACGAGTTGATCAGTGATTGTTGTTGGGACCCTTCTTAATTTCATAAATGATATTGACGAGGGTATCCAATAGAAACTGTTAAAAGTGTGCTAGTAATCAAAAGGTAGAACGGTGGTTAATAATTCAAACCAAGCCATGATGCTGACCAACTATAAAGGAGAATTGGATGGTTAGCTTGTTGGATTTTTTTTAACTAGTGTAGAAAAAGAGTCCCTTCTTTACATCTTTTGTTTAATAATGATAAAATATCTGCGAAACAGAATCATCATTAAAATAAAGGAATGTATCACAGACATTTTGGAGAAGTTGAAGCAAGCAGGTTATGGATATGATGCAATGTCGGGATCACCATTTTTTTAGTAGTCCAGGAGGTTTAAAGACAGGGCACGACAGAAGATGCCAACCAGTATGTTCATTAAGTTCCGAAATGGATGATTTTGTGGGAAACTTGAGGAAGGGATACGTTTAGACTAAAGTTTAATAGAAGGAACGACAACTACCAATCTGCACTTGAACAGAGAGACTATCGTTTGAACCAAGTCCACAACGTCATATAACGGTTTCACCAGTTCCCATACAACTGGATTCAGACTTGTAGCACTTCGAAGAGATACAAATCTGAATCCAGTTGGAGACTATGTGAATTCTTACAGGCCTGCTGTTCAATCGGGACTGAAACTAGCCGATGTCAGTCGTGGGGAATAGGGTACCCAGTGAATGATTCAAACTTTTTTCGGCCAACGCAATACGAAAATCGGCGGGTGAGCACATGATTTTACAATCATAACGTAGTCCAAACCATAAACATAAGTAGTAAAGGAAACATACCCTAATCAGTCCGAAACAAAGCCTCTATCCAGATGATAATCTACGGCAGATAGCGGAAGAGAAAGCACTATAATTATGGCTTGTCTTTAGAGTAATAGTCACAGAAATCATGAATGCATATACACTGAGCTGCCACTTTATTAATTACACCTACCTAGCAGTGTCGAGCCTCCTTTAGCCTTCAAAACAGACTGAATTCGTCTAGGCATGGATTCAACAAGATGCTGAAGATGTTGTGCAGGTATAGAGTACCATGCAGACATGAGTGCGTAACGCAGTTCCTTGAGATTCGACGGAGATGTAGGCCTGTAGCGAACAGCCCTTTCCAACTCTTCCAATAGATATTCAATAGGATTGAGATCTATCTGCAGAGAGAGCGGGCCGCTGCAGCAAAGAAAAATCATTGTCATATTCCTGGAACCTTTCCATAGTGATTCGGGCTTTGCGCACCGGCGCATTATCCTGCTGGAAGTAACCATCTGACTGAGGATAAACTGTCAACATGAACGGATGCACTTGGTCAGCAATGATGTTTAGGTACGATGTCGCATTCAGACGCGAATCTATGAGTATCAATGGACCCAACGTGTGCCAAGAAAACATTCTCCACACCATAAAACGGCCCCAGCACCTTGCACAGTAGTCGTCAGACATGACGGGTCCATGGATTCATGTTGTTTTCGCCAAATTCAGAGCCTTCCATCAATATGATGCACCAGGAACTTCGCTCGTCAGACCAAGAAACTGTTTTCCAATCCTCGATAGTACAGTGCCGGTGTTGCTGTGCCCACAGGAGGAGTGCTCGCTCTTGTTCTTCATTGATAACAAAGGTACGCGATGTGTCTGTCGGCTGTTGTAGCTCATTTTCGACAAAGTGCCACTAGTGGTCCGTTACGATATTTTGTTCTGCGCACATTCTGACGTGATGTGCGACATTGTGACTCGTCTGCTTGCTTGCACAATTCTAGCCACCCTCCTCTGACCTCTCTCATCAACAAGCGATTTTCTTCCAAAGGAGTACCGTTTATAGGATGTTTTTTGTTCGTTGCTCCATTCTCGATACATTCTTGAAACTGTGGTGCGTGAAGAACTGCTGTTCAGAGATGCTTTGTCCGGCACGTCTTGCACCTTCTACCATGCCACATTCGAAGTGCGTTAGATCACTCCTTATCCCCATTCCTGCTACGGTTTGTGCGCTTAACTGATACTAGAAAGGTTGTTCTGCTGTATATCCAGAACTCTGGTCATGTGACTTGCAACGTTGTGGGACAAACCAATTGTGTGCACAGCAGGGGTGTACCTAATAAAGTGGCAGCACAGTGTATATGATCAAGATAACATAGCAAGAGAAGGAAGACGAGAAGGATTAATATATTTGGACAGTGTAATAGAGCAGAAAAATGTGGCATGGGACAATTACAGGGTGATGAAAAGTACTGAAGCCCGTGACAGTTATAAATTTATCCGTAATAGTGCCACAGTCTTCACGGTAGGACAGTTGTTATAACCTACCATCCTCCCCACACCGGATGGAAAGGATTCCGGTTCGAATCCTGTCAATGAAGCGACCAACTTTTATGGGCCTTATACAATCCGTGGATGAGTTATCCCATCTCAGCGGAGAGAGCAAGGCTTTGTATCTCCCAGAAACACTGGTGTTTTGAATATCAAACAGGCAAATCGACCACAAGAACATGTTTATTTTTTGTTTATTGTAGGATTTTAGGGGCATCAGCGGCATAGGCCGTATTTCGCCATTATATTAAGTGTGTTCCGTGGTCGATTTGCTTGTTTGCTGGACGAAGAATCCGAATTTTCGGATAAAAAACCATGGTATCCTCGCCAGTGATCAAATAACTCAGCCACATTGTGAAAAGAGCGCATAAAACTTCCTCGCATCATCGAAGGCATTTGAACTCAGGTCTTTTTGACTAGTATAACAAAAGCTTGTGGCTTCATTGCACCACATGGCTATTATTAATATTATTACTAGTCCATGCTGCCAAAATTATCTCCGAAAATATGTGGTATGCTGGGTTCTATAATCAACAACCCAGCATATCAAGATGTACCCCAATCAGTTGTGCTTGTGATAATAAATAATAAAATGTTGTCGCTGCGAATGGGTTCCATGAATGAAACCATTCCAGCGTAATTCAAGAATGGATATTCCCAACTTTTGCTAAAGCACTGTGTGTTCTTATTCAATTTGAAGTACAAGTTACAAAGTCAACAGAATGAAAGTGAACAGAATTCTTTTCGTGCGGAAATATTACTGCTTAAGTTTCCTTCAGAATAAGAACGCTGAATTCATAATTAAGTGGGAGGTAAGAGATTTAAAGCCTTTTCTTTTTATTTCCTTCATTACTTCTTTGTCTTCAAAAGAAATGGGCTGATTTGTTTGATGAAAGCGACCTCCTTTATACTAATCCGCAACCATAAGTCCTTTTCTAATTGCATTTAGGCAAGACTGGAGCAGCAAAACGATGTGAAAAAATACCAAGACAAGCCTTCAAAACTTATTAACTTGATCTTTCCTCTTCTTCAATATTGAGGTAAGGATTGCGGATTCTTTTCTCCTTTATGAAAGATTCCTAAATTATTTAATGCCTTTCTTTGAATCTCATATTCACCATTGCTAATTTGGGACAGTGAAGAATGAAGTTTTGGATAAGCATCCTCAAAAGCATCGATAACTAGACAGCTGCAGCGCTGTTCATAACAATTCTGTGAACAGTGCCCCAATTGTATCAACTGGGAAATGAAATTAATTCGTCATTTAAAAAATAGCCAGTCAGAGCGAAATCGTATCCATCAAAGGATGCAAGAAATTTGATTTGGCAAAAGGAACGTTTTATAGACGCGTTTTAAAATCATCTAACAGTGCAATAGTTATGTATTATCAAACTATTGCATATTAAATAAAGGATCTGGTAGTTTCACTGCTTGATCACTATGTGCGTTTGTGTGTTAAGGCAAAGCAACTAAAGCTACGAGGTAACAGTTTGTGTCTGTAAATTGTGTATACACTATTCTGTAGTCGATATGATTGCTTGCTGGACGAAAAACCCGAAAAATTCCGTGAGATAAAACCATAGAGTCCTCATCTGTGACCGACTAACTCAGCTAGATTTTGAAAAAAGACCATAAAAATCCCTCTGGTCACGAGATTCGAACCCAGGCCCTTTTCTACCCTGTTTGGGAAGGGCGGTCATCATATCCGCTGTGCTGGTAGCACAGCGGATACATATTTCTCAATATATTTCTCCATATTCATCCTCCATGTAAATCCGACCAGATCTTCGAAAATTGCCTTCTCATTGAAACCACCAAAAAACAAAAACCATCGTGACTTTCCTAGATCGCCATTCTAAGCTGGATCACGAACGTAGTTCACTATTCTAAGATGGGGTGATCTTTGACAAGATAACCTAAGAATACACCAAAAGAGCAGCTAGAATTTTTCCCTCAAATGGCTAGTGAACAACACCTCCATTTGAGGGATAAGACAGGTGACATGGCAAATCCATCCAGTCATCTTCCATGGATCTGAAGTCAGGTCAACAGCAGCACCAACAAAAATAAAACTTCTGCATTGTAGAAGTCTGGTTTCTACAATGAACAACCCAGAAAGCAATAATCTGGCAGAAGCCCCTACTTAAACTACTCATTGAGGACCGACGTTTTTTCTTTGTGTTGCTGATAGTGGCAAGACGGACCTCAGATTCAAACATTTAGAATATATGTGTCTGGAGGCTTCATCTACCAAGCTTGAACTCTTCACCTTGCTCCGTACAATACAAGACACCGAAGCCTCTGAAGAAAGATTTCTACTTAAGGAAATGCTGCACCATAAATATAGTGAACGATAAACCCCTCGACGTAATCAAGGACAACACGATACGAAGTCAGCAAGTTCTTTTCTGCCTGATCTCAAAGGTACATCTCAGGATGCTGAAAGCTCCAGTTACAGTATATTTAATTTAATCTCAAAAAGGTGCGATATTTTTAAATAATAAAATAATTTTATTAATATAACACGGCTAACGAAGAACACGCTACACAAATTTCAGCTGCAGCCAAATTATATACAAACTATAAAGATTAGAAATCAGTTCATTTTTCAAAAAGAAAATTAGAGGAATAGTTACATTTGTTTTTTACAAACTGGGAAACTTATTTTATACATGAAATCAAATATATAAAAAACAGACGTCTTCTCATAACTTAAAATAACACTTATTCAGTAAAATCTATACTGCCACCCGCTTTATTATATATGAAGAGAACTTGTGTGAATGGATAATTAAAAACGAACTGTTCGGAATGCCTAGATATAAGAGGAAGGAAGAAACCGGGTATAGAATCTTCAGAAAAAACCGAGTGGTTGTAGAATCTGTCACTTAAAAATAAGTTGTGTACGCTGATATATTCAACAGTTACAAAACAAAGAAATGGACTAACCGTAGTCTGGAAAAGAAACAACAAAAAGCTGTTTGCTGGAATATAGAAAGAAAGGGAAAAAAAATCACCGACGCCACGAAAACAAACTGATGGAACATGCCTCTACGATCGCTCTTTTGTGTAGCATTCTGTGCCCTTAGGTTACTACCAAACGCGAAATATTAATAAATATTTATATCCACGCCTCAACCAAAGTGTAGAGGCGAATAGGCAAAAGAACAATGGAGTTTCTTAAGAGCCTATTGGACACTTTTCTTGACTTCTTTCTACAATTTTGAAGATGTAAACCGAATTCTATTGTCTGAAATCTAGACGTTGTATAGAAACTGAATCAGTTAGATACCATGAATGTGTTTTACCATATAAACGGAGAAATGCTTTCACTCTTGCTCTGTCAAACACAGCATACAGGGGTGATTTTTAATTCTTCATTTCATTTTATTCATCTCAAGAACATAAAATACCGTTTAGAAATAAAAATTCACACTTGAATTATATTTAGTAGTGTTGGGAAATTCTTGCCAACACGTTCAGTGTGTTCACGTTTATCAATAAGACATCGTAGTTGAAGTGTGGAGTCCGAAGACCGCATCTGAGAGTTTCTTCTAACGCAGAAAGTTTTCAATCGTCTTCTTCAGCTCAGGAACGGTTCTTGGATTCTTCTGAAATACGCTGTCTTTGATATAACTACAGAGACAAAAACTCCCATGAGTTTAAATTGGATAATATTGGAGGTGGCCATGCCAGTCCTTTGCTATACACCCTGTTGTCATCTAGGAATTACAAGACAACTCTGGAGAGTATTTAATGTTTCCAACTAAATCTCCAAACCTTTCTCTACAGAGTAATGACATTTAGGTGCATCAGCTAATTCGATGATGACCTAATTCGACCATATTGGGTGGGTTCTATGGTCGATTTGCTAATTTGATGGATGAAAAACCTTATTTTCTATGAAAACAAATTATGCAACTCTCGTCCGGGACCGGCTAACTCAGCGAGGGCTAATTATGTGATAAAGTCAGTTCTTTACGTTCTAATAAACTCATTTATTTACTAGCTGCTAACCTAAGGAGAGAATAAAACTATTTAAAATTGATTTTAAATTATGCAAGATAATTTTTCTACCCTCTGCTTTCATTTGTGACGAAATAAATAAATAAATAAATAAATAAATATTCATTTATTGCAAATACAGCAAGCCCATCACAGCACATGGCTAGGGGCAGATAAGAATACAGAGGAAATGATATAAAGTATATGTACATAGCAAATTTTATATAGATATTAACAATGGCTAGGAATTTTAGTTATGAAATTTAAAAAATTGTAGAACAGGGCATTTAGTTTTCAGCTGCCATTACTGGGTTGGATTATTTTTCTTCATTTCATCGGAGATCTGACTCCTGTAGGCTTCAGAGTTGATTAACCTGTTGCAATCAATGTTGTGATGATTTATGAAGTGAAGAGATGCATTGGGGAACATTCTGTCCATTTGTTTGAGCCTGGAGAGGTTGGATTTGAATCGCTGGTTTCTTGTATTTTCCCTGTTGGGGGCAGCTATTATATTGCCTAAATTTGGTGAATCGCATGCAGAGGTGATTATCTTTGCAAGAAGCATAAGGCCAATATAAAGAACATATCCGAAATAAGTTCTGCAAATATGCAAAAAATTAAATAAACAATATTTATTCCACAGCTAATTCCGTTGAAAAACATTTCAATTGAAGATCTGTTCTGTTATAGCAAGCACATTCCATCAGCAGACTAATTTGTTCTGTTCCAACTTTGAATTACGAGTAGTAAAAAAACCTACCATTAATATAAATTTTAAGTAGTTTCGTTATAATAATTAATAAATACACAAGAGACGTTATGTCGCGACAAAAGTAGAATGAAGATTTATAAAAAAACATGAAAATTTAATGAGTTTCCCCTCCCCTCTGTATTTTAAAATTATTGTTAACATCTTTCATATACAGAGCATATTTCAAGATCCAATTCCGGGTTTTTTCTTCCCTCTTTTTTTCCAGATGTCGTGTCCTCATTAGACGCAACATACACACGGCACCGGCATAATTTGTAAAACAAGATCCATATAATTCCACCATTACCCAAAATGGAAGAAAAAAAGATAGAGTAATTAAGAAGTGAGGTTTGTTTTAGTAAGGATAGCAGCCAAGCTTCGATGAGTGAAATGCTTTCTTTCATTTGACATAAAGCAAAGATGTCCGCTAAATAAACAGAGCGATGTTTTATTGGAAAACTTTCCAATTTAATTAGCCAAGTGCGGGACCCATATTTTGTAACCTGGATAAGTAGAAGATACCTTAAAGTAACGTCAATTTGCGAAACTATCTTGGGAATTTTATACATATTTTATGCTGTCCGCTGACATAACTTGACATATGTAATGATTATAACTGCTAATAAAGATTCTTTACGAGCAGATATAATTATTGGAATTTTGGAAATTGAACTCATTATCTTTGAACTTTTTGAATGGCGTTAAATAACTAATTACAAAAATTAATTAGGAACCCTTTCGATATTAAAAAAAAAGTTTAGCTTTCATCCATAATTAGATGTGTTCTTTCCAAACTCTAGT
The DNA here is from genome assembly GCF_048544385.1 of Mastigoproctus giganteus. Lineage (NCBI taxonomy): Eukaryota > Metazoa > Arthropoda > Arachnida > Uropygi > Thelyphonidae > Mastigoproctus > Mastigoproctus giganteus. Next base: position 149,349,515 of record NC_143581.1, on the reverse strand, counting down.
TGCCAAATTAATTTAATGTTATAATTGTTTATGGAACAATCTTACTTTGAATTTAAACGAAAGGTATGAAGTACCGTGCATAAATGCATTCATTAATTGTTTTTTTTTTTTTTTTTTAATTTATTTTTATTACTTTCAGTTTATCGATTTTTGTTTCACACCTTGGACAAATTCGATTTTGTTACTCTGCATGCGTCTAAAACAGAAAAAAACGTCAAAGAACTGTAATTCAATGACAATGTAACTGTGGTTTGTAACTTGCAGTGTAATTGACCAAATTCCTTTTGGGGAAGGGATTGGAGGCGAAAGAGGCACTAGATTAACAAGGTCGAACTTGGTTTTGATACGGTCCCAAGTAAATCCAAATCCAGAGTTTAAGAATTAAATTTGTTCTCTCCCTAAAAAGATGATCTTCATTTTAACTAAATAATGGGCCAGTTGGAAGAAGATATCCAGGACGTCCGAAGAAAAGATGGACTGAGACCCGAACAGGCTATCTGGCCTAAATCCTTGAAAGGATGATGATGATGAGGAATATTATCGTTTCAGTTCGAACCTTGACCCCACTGATGAATGCGGCAATGAGCCAAAGACATTTTTATGGATAGGAGGTATCCTTTAGGCCACGTTTTGCTTCCATAAGCAAAAAGCTCACAATTTTATAGTACATTAATTGATATTAAATGAATAAAATGGTATCAATCAGGGATATGCATTATTCACCGTCCCCTTGGGAAATTAGATATCTTTATAAGAACAATTAGAGAAAGACGCAGACTGCTTCAACTGGTACTACTTCTGTTTCTCAGGATTATTTCAAGGTAGTCGCTCCAGGATATTAGATTTCCAATTTTCACTTAACAGTTTCCTACTGCATATCTCTGAGAAACACACACAGTAAACTTTTCCACTTATCGGACAACTGTAGTGTGTTCACTTTGTTATCCGATAAGAGACTACAAACAAACACCATTTAAGTGGTTCATAAAACTGTCTTAATTATCACAGTTTTCTACGAAGGTCGTTACGAACAGTTAAGACAGCATTAGTTTCTCGGTGAAGGATTTTACGGCAGCCATAAAGTGAACAGAGTTCAGTTAAGGTTAGAGAGTTAATTACTCAAATACTCTGACTTTCAAGCAGGGTCCTGCTCGGTTTACATTCCTTTGTAGATGGCAATAGTTAACCAGATTAGCTCTAACTTGTTAACACTTGTGTACTTGTTACTGTGTACATACTGCTCGAGAATCTTTCTTATCAATGAAAGAACGAACAGAACTGTTTATGGTATATATTAAATTATTTTAATTTTCAGTGGTTTAGGATATTAATATACTAGGCTTACCATTAATTGTCACTCTGAACATGTACAACCTCTAATTTTAAGAGTAATTTAACTTACAGAAATGAATCGTCGATCTAGAGTTAGTGATCCTACCAATTCTGAATATTTGATAGGGGAAAATCTAGTAAATATAAATTGAAAAGAAGGCTGTCCTAATAAAGAAAATTCCAGATTTTTTTTTCCAGCTATCCGCAGTAAATTCCTTATTTCCTGATTATCTACTCTTCAAAACGACGTCTCAACCGAAGAAAGTGTTTTATCATGACAGTCTGTGATTATTAATTCATAATAGAATCAGTTTATTAGTTCATAATATAATTATTTCATAGCAGAATTTGATTATTAGTTCATAGTAGAATTAGATTATTAGTTCATAGTAGAATTAGATTATTAGTTCATAATACAATTAGTTCATAATAGTGTTAGTTCATAACAGAATTAGTTCATAATAGAATTAGTTCATCACTTCATATTAGAATTAGTTCATTACTTCATATTAGAATTAGTTCATAATAGAATTAGTTTATTATTTAATTATAGAATTAGTTTATTACTTCATAATAGTATTACTTCTTAATAGTATTAGTTCATAGTAGAATCAGATTATTAGTTCATAATGGAATTCGCTTATTAGTTTATAATAGAGTTCGCTCATTAGTTTATAATAGAATTCGCTCATTAGTTTATAATAGAATTCGCTCGTTAGTTCATAACAGAAGTAGTTCATAATAGTATTAATTCATAACAGAATTAGTTCATAATAGTTCATTAGTTTATAATAGAATTCGCTCATTAGTTTATAATAGAATTCGCTCATTAGTTTATAATAGAATTCGCTCATTAGTTTATAATAGAATTCACTCATTAGTTCATAATACAATTAGTTCGTAATAGTGTTAGTTCACAACAGAAGTAGTTCATAATAGTATTAGTTCATAATAGAATTAGTTCAGTGTAGAATTAGATTATTAGTTCATAATGAAATTCGCTTATTAGTTTATAATAGAATTCGCTCATTAGTTCATTAGTTTATAATAGAATTCGCTCATTAGTTCATAATAGTGTTAGTTCATAACAGAAGTAGTTCATAACAGAATTAGTTCATAATAGAATTAGTTCATGAAGCAACAGTCCATCGTATTCAGGATTCTCTTCTTCAAAGTGCAAGGAAATCGACGTGGTCATTCAGTAGATGAAAGATCTGAGACAATATCTCTCCCTTTTCCCATACGAACTGCAAATTTTACAACGTATAACAAGAAACAGAAACTAAAACTCTACTCAGTTTTCTTTCAAAATAACGAGCTCCCTTGGTGATGATGAAACCTACCTTTCAAAAAAGTTAACAAAAACATCTTTTTTTTTACATCCTTGTGCCTTAAAAGGAATTGCACAACAGGCGTGCATTTGCACGATTTTTGCCTAAAGTCTAACAAACACTTAAGTCTAAGCATAAAATGGGAGAACTTTTGGTGAGTTATGTGTGAAATGTGAGAAAAGTTTATAATTTTATCATTCCTTTCATCGATGTAAAATTGATATTATTACAAATCTGTAAGAAAGTCCGCTGATGGCATACTTTTAGTGGAAAGTGGAAAATTTCGTATTTCTTAGTGAAACTTTGCAAAAATGGCCAACTGTTTAAGTTAAGAAATCATAAAACTGCAGTGATAAAAGTTTGTTCAATTTTAACAGAATACCTATTTTGATATTGAGTAACAATAACAGAAATAAAAGATTAAGACTTAGATCAATCACTAATACTAAAACCGGAAAACAACCTATATAACCAGAAGAGTGCAGGGAGAAATATAATGCAAGGCTCTGTATATCTATAGAAGAGAACCAGAGGGGGAGATGAGCGCAAGCATGCTGCAGATGCCCACGCTGAATCAGTTTATCCAGTTTGTTGTTGCGATAATCACACTTTAATATACTTCTTTGGAATGCGCGTCATACAGATTGCAACAAGAACACATCTTCGAGGGCTAGAACAGAGCATTCCGAACTCTTTATCATTCTCATTTTTACATAAATATTCCGTCACTTTGAAACTGGTGGGGATTCATAAATTTTCATTTCTATCTCACATCGCATGATCTTCGTGTGAACAGACTTATTGATTCGCGCCTTCACCGTCTCACGTAGTCCACTGAAGAGCCTCAATAGCCACCAGTTATTGGTGTCGTTCAGCGAGAAACAGGAACGTTTTGCGAAAGGGAAAGCGAAACGAATAATGAAAAAGAGAAACTCCCTTTCTCAAACAACCATCCATCTTCAGCAGTGGTATTCTGTACTGAGTCTGCTTGCAATTTTTTTATGTTTCGACGCACGTGATGCTTATAAGAGACTTTTTAAGATTTTGAGAGCAAGTACAGCATTAATAAATGCGAATAGAATTTGTGAGCGTCAGTCCTGCATTACATAGTATTACAGAAGGTGCAGATTATTATCGTTCATTAAGAATATAAGCCCTCGTGGGTAGCTGAGTTGGTAGGATCCTCGTCCTCCCACAGTGGGTGAGAAAGTCCCGAGTTTGAGTCCCGTCAATGACTTGAGGAATTTTTGTGTCTTTTTCATAATGGCTGAGTTAGTCGGTCTTAGGCGAGGATGGTATAGTTTTTTCTCCCAGAAACTCCGGTTTTTTTCCAGCAAACATGAAATCGACCACAGAGCACGCACAATCTACAAACAATATGCACAGAGCAATATAGCCTTAGTCGCTGATGCTCCTAAAAGGTGGAGAGACCTTACTATCCTCTCCTGAGACCGACTATCTCATGCTAATCAAGTAGGGCGTTCCCCAGTTATGTTATTCTTGGTTTTGCAGCCGCAAAGGATGCAAATCATCGCGTGGACACACTCATACAGCCATGCCATAACACCCAACGGGGCAATATGACCTAAGTTGCTGATGGGGTAAAAACCAAACAATACACACACACTGAACTGTAGGACATGGTTGCAATACTATTACAGAACTACCATGATCTGTTCTGTTTATACTCCGGCACGATCACACAGGTTGGGGATGATTACAGTTATTCACTTTCAGAAGGATATTATCATAAGCCGCGTTTAGTGATCACATATTTCCGAACCTCGGGCAGCTGAAACAGATGTACTACTACAGTCGCACTTTGATCACTCGGCTACGTCAGGGTCGAAATTATATTTCAAGAATAGAACGCTATCAGAATCAACTTGCGGCCGAACACTGAACTGCAGGATTAAATGTTAATTACCCAACTTTGGTCTGACTATGTGCTTTGCTATTGCATTGGACGTAACCCCCTATTCTTCGTAATGGCGACGGCATTGTCCCTAATGAGCTCCCTTTTACTGCCGTATCAAGTGATACTTGCGACTGTAAATAACTGAACACCTTATCTACGGCCAGCACACCAACATTTACGTATCTGCAATTGTGTAGCTACTCTTACATTCTGCTAAAGTTGCTCAACTAAAATCTCCAAAATAATTTTCTAAACTGAAGCTGTGAGAACTCAGGCATGTTGCCCTTCAAACCTATAACAGTAGTAAAATAATCAGCGTGATCCTTCGCTTTCCTCGGCTAATCATTTTTCAAACTTTATATGAATTAGCGCCAAAACACAAACCAGGGAGGGCGGGAGTGCAAGTATGCTTTTCTCCCAATGATATTCACATACTTTAATATTATTAGTTCAAATTATTACAAACGTCCTGTTATTCGTTTTATTATTATCCACTTTAAGATACCATCAAAAATAAAAATAAACTGAACATAGTTTCAACAACAGTCATTATATAGACAAACGAAACCCGGCTCCCGTCCCTGGCACAAGGAGCCGGGCCTCGGTTCACTATTATATATATATATATATATATATATATATATTCTTTTCAAGCCCCATTCCATTCCTGTTATTCTGATTATAGCAGAGGTAAACCTTTTAACTTTATCATGTAAATGATTTAAGTGTGGCAAAAATGAAAGCCTATCGTCTATTCTTAAACCCAAGTACTTAACCTCTGCTACCAAGGGAATCTACACCCAATTAATTAATGCCTTAGGTGGACGCTGATAATTTAACTTCCCTTTAAGAATCATTATTACTGTTTTAGTTCTGGAAATTACTAGTTTATGCAAATTAGCCAACTTGGCTAAATTATCTAACCCTTGAGAAAACCTGTTCTCTAACATTGACCTCGAATTACCCTTAACAGATAACACCAAATCATCAGCATATACAATTTTATGTACGTTTGGAACCTGTAACTGTATCCATAGGTTAAGCACCAGGTTCCCAAATGGTGGTCGCAATAGAGATCCCTGTGGGCAGCCTCTTCCAAGACTTCTCTTATATTTTAAATGCTCTGCCTTAAGTATAATTTTCCTTCCAGTTAAATATCTTTGTATAGTTTGACACAGTAGTATTAGACATTGCATTTCCCTAAATGCCATTAGAATACTGTCATTCCAGAGTGTCAAAGGCACCAGTAAAATCTATGTACAGCCAGAACATATTTTTTTATAGCCTCCCCAGTAAAAGACATTAAATAATTAATAGTATTCTCAGGAGTGTGCTTTCTTAAAACCATATTGACATGGCAAACTTAACCCCGTTACATCCATTATCTGATTAATCCTTAAAAACAGCAATTTTTCAAACACTTTTCCAAGATTAGACAAACATAAATAGGCCTATACCCACTTGAATCATTCAGTGCCTTGCCTGGGTTCTGCAAAAGCTTTACCAGTCCCACCATCCAGATTCCAGGAAATATACCATGGAGGAAGCATTTATTATATAAATTAACTAAGATACCAGGGTAAACCTTTGCCAGTTTAAGGATTGCAACATTCTCCATTCGATTTGCCTGTTTTTGCTGGACGAAAAACCCCAGTTTCTGGGGGGAAAACCTTGATATCTGCACCTGAGACCAAGTAAATCACCCATTAACAGTCACTGTGTTAAATATATCACCCGATTTAATTTTATTTTGGCTTAACTTATAAATCAACCCCCAAAGATCTGTATTGCCCACTGTATTAACCAAATTCCTCCATGCTTGTAGTTTACTCTCACATAAGGCCTTAAAATAAGCTTTCCTTTTACTTCTATATAATACTAGGTAATGAATTGCCTCATCTGACCCCAACTGCCTAAATCTTGCTTCCTCAAACTGGTCAGTTCCGGTGACCACCAATTGACAACATTCCTCTTAAGTTGCTTCCTTTTTGTAGCAAAACGTAAAAGCGTATTCAGTAGCATTTAAATCATTCAGAGACAACAAAGTTTCATATGAAAAAGTATATGGCTGATCTGGTACATTCACTACACATAAATTGTTCTGTAATATGAAATCCCGTGCTCTTTGATCATGAAATCCACTGTGCCACAAGTTAGACTTTGCATTTGAGTTTATAGCTATCACTACATTACTATTGCCGATAACATTAAACAATGATTCTAAATATTGAATGGAAAAAGATATCTTGACTATGAGCACAATAAAGAGAGACTAAATAAAAGGAAAGCATTGGAGTACTCAAATTAAGACATGTTGAATACCGATTACAAAACATGAAATTACTATGACCTGCATAAACTCATTAAAAAGAGCAATGGCTGTTTTTGTCTTCTCCAAATCGCAAATTACACGGGCCTCTACAGAAAAGCCCACAATCGTATTCTGCTTTGCAAAAGTGCTGACATATGGTTCCTGCATGCATAATATCTTGATCCTCAATTAAGTTATATCCATTTTGGTTAACAGTCATATCAGAATTACTTATTCTAGAACGATTCATCTTGTGTCCCCGTACTTGCTATTTCCAATGCCTTTTTATACTCAGGGCAGCTAGAACTTCTCACTGAGTGATCATCTGGTCTGCCTCTACGCTTAAAGTTCACACAACTCGGTCTTTAGCTTTGTTTGGACAATTGACGAATAGAAGACCACCCTGCGCAGTGACCACATGACACAGTTTTATGCGTGCAATACTGCGCGGAGTGGCCATACCCCAGACACCTGAATCATTTAAGGACTACTGTAAATATCCTGTACTTATGAGAGGCATATCCTATTTACAATATGTCATTCCACATCAAATCCTTTAACACATTTGGGGCAACCCCTGTTACCCAGTTATTATATTTAGCCTTGTTGGCAGTACTGAAGCTAAACATAATTCCTGCTCTAAATCTTTCTCCTCATACCCATAATCTTTAAAATTTTTCTTATTAAGATCACTGATTATATCCTCCTGGGTCATGACCTTAGCCAGTAGGATGGTAAGATTCCACATCTTGACTTTGTCTTGTTTTAAGCCCTTGTGAGATGAAGCCTCAGAATTAATCAACTTGTTCAGTTCTTTGTCATTACAGGTTTCCACTAATACACCCTTTCTCCGAATTGTTCTCAAATTTTAATTTCCTGAAAATCTTCATTTAATGTATTAACAATTACATCCCTAACATCCTCACTAGTTTTGTACTGCCGCAGAATGCATATTCTCACTAGAAGCAGTCTCTCCACCTCCACTACTTGCTATATTACCTGTCTTGACATTTTTACCCTTGACTGTATTATCAATAACCTTCTTTACAGGCTCAGTGTTATACAGCCTAGAAACTCTTGAAAGAAGGTGGTGGGAAGCACCAACCCCCTCTTTCTACCTTCCACTTCTACTAACTTTCTTACCGTAAGATCTACCTTCCATGAATCTTTAGATCAATAGAGAACACAGATATTATTACTCATAAATAAGCTGTAATTCAGAAAGAAACCAACCTTATATTCAACGTTCCCCGTTTCACTCAATGAGAGCAGAACGTTCAGTGATTGACATGTAGTTGCAAACTGATAAGATGTCCAACAAATACAGGCGTCGAACTCTGTCGTCAAATACTTGTCGCAGACTCATCTCATTCGTGAACTACAGCTGCGAAGCAACCAACCCGAAAATGTCATCGCAGACGGATTTACTCAAGTCTACCGCTTGGAGAGTAATCGGATGCAGATGGAACAATCACAATGGCAAGTTTTGGCTTGGCTTGGGGTGCCATAAAGTTACCAGAAAATGGTAGAATCAGTTCCAAGAAACCTCGATTGTTCATAGACGTCCAGCTCAGTGCCTTAGACCATCAGAAACGCAGAATCAAGATCTCTCTCTCTCTCTCTCTCTCTCTCTCTCTCTCTCTCTGCTCTACTCTACTCTACTCTACTCTACTTGCCCGTTTTGTAGTAGGCTCAAGGAATCTGTATAGATCTACTCTTTCGTATTTGAATGCTTATATGTTTTAAGGATAATTTTATTGACCACAATTACGCTATGAAATATACCACAAAAAGGCAAGAGATAGTTCTGCTGATCGACTGGGATGTCTCCTTTCGCATAAAGAGCGATTTTGTTCTCCTCTCTCACGTTCCTATACCTGGGATCCAGTCTTTTAAAATTTCTGCGGGATTAATTGGAGTTTTCTATTTTATATTACAACACTGGCAACTGTTGGATTAGTTTCACTGCCTCTAATCTCTCCACAGATAAGAAGTACACTTTATTGCAACCGACCCAAGATCGCTATCATTAAGATATGGCAATTCCCTCTGGTGGCTATCGGATGTTTTACAATGCAGTTACTCGCGATAAAAGTGGACACCAGTCAGCCGCTATCGATCAGTGCTATGTCGCCCATGGTCAGCTGTGGATCATTAAGCTTTGTGTTGCCAACGTGTATACAACGGACAAACTTCTAACGACTTTGTCCTTGGCGCTCTGCTACGTAACGAGAAAAGACTGTAGTAGAACTTGGCCACAATCTATGGGAATGACATTATTAGCATCGGATGGCTCCTCATTTATTTGCTGCTCCAAGAGGTATCATCAAGTTCTGGTAAATGAATCTCGTGTTTGACTTTTGGTGCAGTCATTTCAGTCCGCACCGAAGGTTAAAAAAAACAAACAAATAAAAAACTATTCGATACATTTTTGTCCCTTAGGGTGCAGAAACTGCCACAAGACATCAGTTACCAATCAAATAATCGATGATTTGATGTTATAAGATATTCACAAAACGCGGACGATTATCGATCTGTAAAATAAACCATAAACTCATTATTGTGAATCAGCGAGCTTTTGCGTTTCATGATCGTGAAATATCGCCATCTGCCACAGAAATAATGTATTTAAACTTCTTAAAAGTGTTCACAGATCTTAACTAGAACGCCTACATTAACTTACCCTGATTGATGACCTGCTGGAACGCAGTTCTAGTCAAATCCGAACAGGGGCTAAATATACAAAAAGACTGCTATTATGCTGAAAAATTAATCTTGGTTTTATTAAAGCTTTTGATCAGGTTTCCCATGAAAGGCTACTATATAAACTGGAGGTTGCTGAGATTACTGGACATTGAACCAGGGGCGGGGATGGCTAAGGGAAATTCGCATTCTTCAGAGTGGATTAATGTAGATAAAGAAGGATGTTGTTATTCCTCTTTATAAAACGATAAGTGATACTTCATTTGGAACTGGAGGACTCCAAGTTTAGGACTCTGGAGACGTCATCTAAAAGAGAACATGGAACTGTACGAAAGGGACAACTACATCGGTTGGGAGTGCTGAGGGGAAAGGAGTGATTCCCAATGAGGAAAGCCTTAGAAAATGTTGGACTGCACAGGCTGGAGGCTGGACACCTCAGGGAAGATCTGATAGAGGTGTTTAAGACTTTGAAGGAATAAGAAGGATGAATGAAGGATGTCTTTTCATTTTGGCATGTGTCACAATAACAAGGGAGCAAATTTTTATTTTTGGAATAAGTTGCCTCCCAAGATAGTTTAAAGTATAACAATGCTCAAGGCGGAATTGGATTGTTATTTTTTTAGAAATGGACAAATTGCGATTGAGTTGGGACTTCTTTTTCTTTGCTAATGCAAAATATGTTCGTTCCTTTGTTCATTTCGCTTAATTAATATTAATTTTAACCCAACCGCATTTTCATGGCCTGATACAAGCTCCTCCTATCACTGAAAGGATTTCAACACGAACTTTGATAAATGGGCAAAGCTTCATATCGTAAGTCTGGATCACTCGGTCACGGAAGTGAAACCCGAAACTTATAGCTGGGAAAAGTCTACAACTTCCTTTGGAGACTGACTAACTTTGAACAGGATGAAGAAAGAGTTCGTGATTAAAGTGCTCGTAATTTAAATTAATAATAAAAAGAAAATTTCCACAGTCATCAACAGGATTTAAACTCCGTTACAGTCAATAGGTACAAGGCAATAATCAAGTAATTCTTGCTATAACCGTAGTATTGTTTTTCTAAATTAGATCTAGGAATTAATTGAAGTGGTGGTAGGAAATCAAAATGATAAAGGAAACAAACTCAATGGAAGACTTCATTATTTTTGATTATTATAAAGATTCTCATGAGTACGCAATACATAGATTATGAAATCATCGTGGTCGTTTCAGCAAGAATTCATTATCATAAATATAAATCTGAACAAAACAAAATACACACTGATTCGATGGCAAATTAGACTGTTTCACGATTTAAATTAAATCAAAATTGAGGAGATTGCTTTGATGAAATACGTACTTGAAAAACTTTATTTAAAAGGCAGACTTTATTCTGTTTGCCCTTTTGGTAAAAGCCACCTTGCCACTAAATTCTAATTAATGCTCGGAAATAATCGATTAACCAAGACACGCTAGAAATTTTAAGCTAATAGCTCGTTAAAATTACTAAAAATTATTATTCCTGCATTAATTTGTATATTTCATTATCAACGTAATTTCAAGGAATCTTTGGTGGTGAAACAGCGGATGAATTTTTACCTTTAAACTTCTCAAATTAATTGCACATACGTAGATGTTCACAATGTCCTAGTTGTTGTTTAATGGCACAAGGGCTGCTAAGGCCATATTGTTCCTGATTCTATTTACTACTACAGTTGAAATATTAAAATCTGTTTAATAATCGCGTCTGCTTCAAGAACGCAAAAAACTCAGCTAAATTTGCAGTCTCCAATCAGATGAGATAACGTTAAAGGTTCTTGCAGATGTGAAAGCGACGTGAAAATTGTGTTTCGAGCATTAACGTATTGGTTACAACTTAGTAGGACATGCTTAACCGTGAGTGCGGTCTGACAATATGTACAAATAGGCGGATCTTCCCCCATGAGCAGATAAATATGGGTTACATGCGTGTGCCCAATACGCGTCCTAGTGAGGATCACCTCCTCTTGCCTATTTGATCTCATGTTTGATGCCCACAACTGAGGTTCACGTTTGAATTGCAGCAGCTTATTATCGCCCTGAATCTGCCAGATCTGCAACCATTGTTCTTCATAGACGTGTTTTATGACTGATTTAAGGCACTTGATAGTTAGGAGAGCACGCAGTGGTCGGATGTTTAGCGGCTTGATCTGCATGTTCATTTCTTTTGAAGCCTACATGACCTGGTATCCAACAGAAAGTGACTGATTGGTTAGCAGCATGTCTCAGCAAGCAAATCAGATCACAGATCAAATTTCTGTGATCTGATTTGCTTCAATATGGGCTGGATTTGCTCGGATGAATTTTTTAATTCTGTTATTGCACCCAAAAAGTCAGAATAGATCATTGTTTGCTTACAGGACAGATCAGTTACGTCAACTAGAGCTATCTTTATAGCAAAAAGTTCGACAGTATAGGCACTGCATTCCTTCAGAAGGAACACAGAACTAGAAAAGATAGCGGAAACTGGCGCTGCACCTACTGTTGTACTTGTTTTTGAGCCATCGGTGTATATATATGGAAATACTGAGAATTTTTAGCTACATGATCAGAATGGAGTTTCCTTATGGTAGGGTCTGCTGCCTGTTTTTTCCCCCATTGTTGGAAAGAGATATCACAGCCCGGTATATAACTAGACCATGGAGGTTCATAAGTGTTTGTGTCCTGAAAGATATTATCTATATGTAAGTTCCAGCATTCTATTAATTGTAGTAGCCTTATTCCAATTGGCTTGTTCTCATTAGGTTTGTTGTGATAAAAAGTGGTCCATTGGGGCTCAAATAAGTATGGCTAAATAGAATGAAAGGGGAGGTTCCGTATTTTTGCTGCATATTTCAATAGCGAAATTTTTCTCCGAAGATGGAGTGGAGGTTCGTGTGCCTCTATATATAGACTCTGTACAGGGGATGTTCTGAATGCTCCTAAACCAGTTCTTAGAGCACTATGATAGATAGTGTCTAGCCGAGTTAGAGCACTTTTCTTGGCAGAGTCATAGATTGGAGCTTCATAATTCAAGCGATATCGAATTTGGTAAAAGCCACCTTGCCACTAAATTCTAATTGACCCTCGGAACTAATCGATTAACCAAGACATGAAGCAGATATAACCGAGGCAGAGTGTATCGGTCAGCACCCCACGTCAATGAAGATAGTACTCTGAGGATATTTAATTTTTTCAAGCAAATGGTTCTCAGGTATGTGATGTGTTGTAAGAAGTTTAATTTATTGCCAAGTATTAGGCCAAGAAATCTGATACTATTGGATAGAGGAATGGTGAGATTTTAATTTTTTAATTCAGGCTCAGGGTGGATCTTACGTTTTTTTACAGAAATGAATACATTTGGATTTTTGTGCTGATAAGCGGTAGCCATTGCGAGACATCCACAGCTCAATTTGTTAATTGAGATCTAAAGCTGTCTCTCAATAGACAACTAGTTAAAGAAATTGGACGATGATTAACTGGATTAGAGAGGTCTTCTCCTGGTTTAGGGATGGTTAATAAAAATGAATGTCTCCAAGAGTAAGGATAAACATGTTCCTCAAAAATTCTGTTAAAAATATTAGTAGAGTTTATAAAGCAGTATCATTCAAGTATTTTAACATGATACAAAATATAACATCAGGGCCAGCTGCACTATTGGGTGCTCTATTAAGAGATTGTTTTAATTCAGATATTGTAAAAGGCTGATTATATGGAAGACAGAAACCGGTGTTGAAAATTAAATTGTGCCTTTCTGCTGCCTCTTTAATTCGTTGCAGTGGAGCATCGTATGAGTTTGCTGCTGAAATTTTGGCAAAAGCTTCTGTAAAGACGCCTGCTGTGTCTTTGGGGGAAAACAGTTCTTGTCCATTATATATCAATATAGGGGAGGATGACAATGGATATTTGCCATTTAGATGTTGGAGTTTTTCCTCCAGATTAATCTAGTATCGGTGTATTTTGTGATAGTGGAATCGAACTGCATCCAGGAATCTTTTTTGGCTTTCCTTCTTATTTGTCGTGCTTTAGCATTTCTTGTAATTTATAAGATTAATAGTAGTGTGATGCTTGCGGAAAATATTCCAGCTTTATTCTTTTCTTTTTTTGCCCTATTACATTCATCATTCCACCAGTAGTTTTTGCACCTGCGTGGATGAGTCGACGACTGAGGAACAGCTTTATCAGCTGCTGCAAGTATCTGTTTAGTGATATGGTCAGTAGCTTCATCTATTGACTGATTCTGAATGGCGTTTTTATCTAAAACTGCGCTTATGGAAAATATTATCCAGTTTGCCTTTGTAAATTTCCAGCATTGGCGAGTTTTCGGATAGGGGAGAAATAGTTTGAAATTTGCAAGTAATTGGAAGATCATCGCTATTGTGTGGATTATCCAATACTGCCCAATGTACACTTGAGTACAGAGCGGGGGACCAGATAGATCTATGGCAGAAGTGTTTCCTGTGGGAAAATGCACATGAGTATGTGCACTGGTGTTCAGCAGAGTTAGATTGTGTGTGTCCAGTAATGTTTCTATTAGCTGCCCTCTTTTATCCATATGAAGACTTCCCCATAGTGAGTGATATCCATTAAAGTCACCCATCAAACATATAGGTGCATAAGTACACGTGCCTTGAGTGACCGGGGTTCAAGCCCGTGACTGCTGAATACGGTGCTGTTTCTTGTATTCTGTCTATCTTGTTAACTCCTCTGACTGTTTGGTCGTCCCGGAGTATAAACAGAAAATTTATTTATTTATTTATAGGAGATGGTATCTGGGCAAGAAGCTCATCAAAGACTCTGAGAACATACGTTTGGTTCGGTGGAAGATAAATAGAAACAAGAGATAAAATTATTCCAAGTTCTATTCTAACAGCAACAACTTCTAAATTAGTTTTTAAGGGGATTTGCCTAGACGGATTAGTAACGGATACTAATACCACTACACCTCCACGGGCTGCAGTTTCTGCATTCCTGTCACGTCTGTACAAAGTATATTTCTTTATTGAGGGGGTTACTTGTGGAGTTAAATACGTTTCTTGTAAACAAATGCCTGCTGGATTGAAATTTCGGATTAGGTCATAGAGTTCATCTGTATTAGTACGTTGTCCTCGACAATTCCATTGTAACAAACACTGCATTATTTAGTAGTAGTAGATCATCCTACCACTAGTTTTAGTGGTAGGATGATCCGGTTGCTTTTTAAAGGCAGTAGGCTTATCGCGATCTTTTTTGAGAAAGGCGGACGTTCAGTGTCCATGTCTTCTTCAACATAAATTTCTAATATAGGTTCTTCTTGAGTTTTGTCATCTATGTCCATTTCTGCCGTATTAATTTGGCTCTTATTAGAGGATTCTTCTTTTGCCATCCTGGTCTCACTTCGGGACTTGATGCACTAGTAGAGGGATTGGAAATTGGGGTATTATAAGTCTGGTCTCTATTGTTTTGCTTTAAAGCTGGCTGAGGAACTGAAAGCTGAGCTCTAGCCCACTCAGCAAGTGATTTGTCATGCGGAATTGAATCAATGATTTGAATAGCAACCGAATGATAATTCTTAGTAGCATTTGCATATGTACGTGCTGGAGCGTCTTTCAATATTTTTGGCTCGCTTTCTGGTAAGTCACTTTATGTTCAACTTTAAACTTCTGTATTTTTTTCTACAGCTTCCATAATTCGCAACTTTAGAAATATGCAGGATGATCCCCCTTGCAATTTGGGCAAACTGGAGATGTTGCATTATAATCTGTTTGAACGTGATCTTGGGATCCACATTTTGGGCATACATTGTTTCCTCGACATGTTGTCTGAGAGTGTCCGAATTTTTGACATTTATAACAAGGAATTGGATTTGGAATATAGGGGCGGATATGACAGTTTAGATAACCAGCTTTAACAGTATTTGGTAAGTTTGGCGTATTGAAAGTGGGGATTGTACTACGGGTTGGAATGAGATTGCCATCCCTACGAGTCAGAATTCTCTTAGCTTGTACGACCTTTTGATCTTTCATTTCTTGCACAAGCTCCTCTTCTGTTACATTCAATAAATCCCATTCAGATAACACCTTTGGAACTATTTAGGGTTGTGTGGGGTGAGATTTTAACAGGAATTCCCCAAAGGTTGTAAGTTTTAACAACAGTTCGGAATGTTTAGGCTGTGTAGTTTCTACTAGTAAATCCCCCGACTGTAACCTTTTTACCATTTTAGGTGATCCGCCGGCATTTTTTAGGAATCTCTGTATCATAAACGGAGAGAATTTACTCATTGGTTGACTAGATAATGAATGGATAATAAGAAAGGTTGGATACTCTTTTCCTTTTGTTGTCTTTTTTTTTTAAGCACTTACTTTGCGCATTACTTTCATCAGAATTGTACCGATCTTTGGTATTTGAGCTCGAAGGCTCTAATGCTGGACAGTTTTCTTTATCCATGTCAGCTCCTTTTCGCCCTGGGGGATTAGCTTTTCCACCCAGGTTATCGGCCCCGCCTCGGGGAGGCAGGGGCAGTGCCGCTTGTGGCCAAGCGTTAGTACGGTTAGTAAACTAAGAAGAAGTAAAAAAAAAAGATACTTTCCTTTTTCTGGCTCTCTTTATATACTTTTAAAAGTAGAGCTAATTAAAAAAGAACTTATAAAACGTAGTAAAACAAGAAAAAACTCAGTCGCTTTAGAAAAATCGCTCTAGGAAGTCGCAGATCACTTGGCTACAGAAACGCTTGGCACCCGGGGTCGTCCTAGTTGTTCTGCGATTTGAACTGAGTATGTAGAATTGGTAATATAGTTCTCCTGCTTTCGTGCATTATTTAGCAACTAAAAGAATTATCTCAAGACACAAACAACTGCATGTCATAAATTGAAATTTTAGCCACAATCTGACGGTTGAAACCAGTCTCGATGACCTTTTACCGCGTACGAAACTAAATTGATATTTATATATGACGCTAAATAACAAACTATAAACCAAATCATTAAATAGTCATAGCCGATTTTTGCTTTATTCGTTTAGTTCATTAACAGAAGAATGCATGATTTATATTTTAGAAACATTAATCAGTTAAACTGCCTTGTTTTGTGTTGTACTCATTAATACAAAACACCCACGTGCAGCGTGATAGAGCACTTTATCTTCTAAAGTTCAGCAGGAATGAGTTACAATTTTTTACCAGCTACAAGTAAGTCTCGCTTTTGTTTTGCATCAAGTTATAAAGCTAATGTCAGTTTGGCTTGTAATAACCATTTGAAAAGATTATTGGGTTAGGCTCAAGACATCGCTGTCGAGATTTACTTCGTAATTTATATGCCGCCCAGCTACTGATATTGAAGAGCGAAGATCAGTGGAGAAAATTAACGGAACGTACTCTTCTCAGTAATTCAGACTAGATGGATAACAAATGCGCCAATTACTTCATACATACACGGTGTTACACCAGTTATTCACAAGTAAACGCGACTAGAACCAGAAAGGAACTTTAAAAGTTATTAATAATAAATAATCTTCATTTTAGAAGATTATTTATTATTAATAATTGCAGGATCACGTCGATGCTGATAATGTTTTTCGATAATGTTTTTCGATAAACAAGGTGTGATTCATAAGGAATCTGTACCTGAAGGGGGGTAGTTTCAACTTTTAAAATGGGGACGTTTGTAGCGCGTTACAGTTGCCTCAAGTAATATTTATACTGCATATTTGTTTTGGTTCAACCAAGGAGAAAGAAAATAAAAGTCTAGACAAGATTGAAGTTTTACGTTGTCAGAATACAACTAGAAATTATCGTTAGAGGTTTATAATAAACATATTAACTCTATTGTTGGTGTTGTTGTTTGTATTAATTACTGTTATTATTAGGTAGAGTTTTGAAAACTGAGTTTTCAGTTTAGTGCACTAATCTCAATATTGCGTTTGTATCTTCACCACAAGTTGCCTTGATATTGCACTACTCTAAATAAAATGCACTGCTCCATGAAGAAGCATACTGGAGTTTTATTTAAAGTAGCTGTTCGTTTAAATAAAACTTACACAATTTAAATAATTTGTTTAGTATTTATTTAAATAAAAGATTACTTATTTTAATGCAGTAGTTTACCACTGCCCAGTGGCCAACACTTTAAAAAAGGAGCAATATACTTCTCCACTGGAGCAATGCGTTTCATTTAGAGTAGTGCAATATCAAGGCAACTCGAGATGAAGGTGTCTACACAATAAAATATTAGAGTAGTGCAATATCAAGGCAACTCGAGATGAAGGTGTTTCCACAATAAAAGATTAGTGCACTAAGTAACAAACTTAGTTGCTCAACTATTTAAGAAAAACACCTTTGGCCACCTCTTACAAGAATATATAACTCTAAAATCCTGAAATAATCGCACTTTGCAGCTCTAATATTGCTGAACTGTCATGTCTGTGATTATGACAGCGTAGTCACATTCGGTCCCTAACTTCTAGCAAGAGGTACATGGTCGAATACATAATCTCTGTGCATACATCCCTTATTCTCAATATACATACTGAGTGTGACCACAAATATCAGTAAGTATATTTTAATTAATTTAGAGGCCCCAGAACATACCGCTGCCATGATTCAATTACTCACATTTCAGCCCCATAAGCTAACGTGTTTATATGTGATTAGAAACAATTAGATTGGGATATGTGTGTGTGTGTGTCACTCTTTACCGTTTTGGCCTGTCATCTGTGGGGATCATTGAAATTTAGCCAGTCCTATTAATACTAGCGAGTTGCTTGACTGGAAGGGAGCATGGAATCATAAGTTGTGGTTCTCATTATGCAAATATAACTTACGGGTTGCGTGTCAACTGCAATGGAAATTCATTTAGGCCTAGTAACCCTGTGGGAATGAAATACGTAGCTAATAAAGTAACATTGAAAAGCGAAGGAAAAAAAAAAAAAGGTTATTTACGAATTTTGATTTAATTAAAAAAATTTAAAACACATACAACGCTATAATTATATTTTTTAAACTTTATCCGGGTTATTTATAATTTTTTTTTGTTTGAATTAGATTTATGATATTTTAAAACGCATTTCAGTTATGAAAGAAATAACTACTCGTGTAGAAAATAGGAATTTTATAGGGTGAAAACGAGTCACGTGAGGTGTAGTTTTTTCTTCTCTTTTTTTTTTTTTTTTGAGGAATAAACAAGTCTGAAATTCTGAACACGCAAGAATAGAAAGGAAATTGCTAGAAAAACGCAGCGAACAGAAAACGCAGATATAAAATAGGAGAATAATAACAGGTAAAAATGAAAACACATCCGCAAAAAGAAAGAATAAAAGAATAAAAATAATACATATAAAGAGTTCCAAAATAAATATGGAGGCACAATAATACCCAAAACAATGTAAACAGAAAAGGAAATGGATGAAAGGAAAATAAAATCAAATACAAAATCCAAAAGGCTCTCAGCTATAAAAATCTTCTAAATACAAACTCCAGTTAATTAATATAAGATATATTCAAATAAAGTTCAGGGGAAATATATTTAAAAAAGTGGAGATTGAAAAACATGTCACGTAATGTTTAATATGCTTAAATGGAGATGGACTTATGGATTAGGCTCATCCACAATTAATTAACTTCATTGGAATTGTATACGTGTAAGTGTAACTGTAAAATTAATTGTTATTGTAATATTCAAATTTGTAACATTTTATATTTCTCTCCCCCAACAGCATGGTCTGATGATGGGTATTTTATAAATTATGTAGTAGAAAATTATATTCGAGTACTGAGGAAGGAAGAAAAAAAATTGTCTCCTTTTTAATTTACATATTAAAATAATTGTTTAATATTTTAAAAAATAAATACAGTATAGCAAAACACAATAAATCAAAATCTTCAATTAAAATTACAAAACAAAACAATTAATAAGAAGGATGAGCCTGGATAACCGATAATATTTGGTGCCATGTTTGAAATTGCTAATCTCATGTCGTCTTCTGGATCAAGTCTGGAACGTTGTTTTACTTTTATAGCTGTTAATTTTGAGAAACAAACTTCACATAAATTTGTAGACCCAAAAGGTAGCAAGTTTGTATCGCCATTTTCAATAATTCTGGATACTCTTCTTGAAGAGAAAGCCAAATATTTTCACAAGTTGGAGGTCCTGAAACCCAGTTTAATCTTTAATGGAAAACAACCACGTAGCATCCTTCCCTAACTATATTATTTTTATTGCTCTTGAAAGCCTTCAGCTCATTAAATATAAATAGACTAAAGCAATAAAAAAAAACAATCACATTACGCGAAATGTGTACCGAGTGTCAAAAACAAACACTAGAAATCACAATATCCGATTTAGCAGTTATATCTAAATGCATTACTCTTATATATTATTTATCAACTTAAAATGCGTTCTCTAAATACACTTATTACAGAGAACTGATCCTATTTAAATACGTGTTACCCGAATACACTTGAATCAATTTTTAAACACCCCTCCAGTACTTACTTAAACTTGCAATAATGTCAGTAGCGTTCTGTTTTATTGTGTTTTACTTCCGGACACCTGACACGCTGCAATATGTTACCTGCTTTTATTTGACAATAAATAATAGCGAATTTCCTTCCTCTAAGACCACCTTATTACAAAGTAGACACGGGCCAATTTATATTGATGACTGATAGGAAAACGTGAAATTTGGTTACGCTATCAAGTTTTGTCAATACTCTTTCATTTTTATTATAGAGTCGCTATTTTAAGTCTCTAACATACCCAATACGACTCGAAAAGAGCCTTAGAGCAAGAACAGTTCACTAAAACAAGATCATCCTTTTTATCAGATTGGCAAACACCGATTTGGCAATATCTGTTATTAACAACCCCCCTCCAGAGGGCACCCTGCTCTATAACTGCAAAATGTTTGCTTTGTGTTATTTTGCATTTCCTTCAAACATGACGGAAGGGATTTGCTGTTCAGGTTGTAAACAATATATCTTCCAGAACGGTAACTGTTTATCAAAATGTCCAAGGAGACCGATGATAAGCATTTTGAAGGTAAAAATGAAATATCGTTGAAAATTTTGTCATCGATTTGTTTTCACAACCAAAAAACACATTCGTTTAACTTAAAATCTAAATAATTACAATGAATGTAATAGAACTATTAAAAGTACATCTAGAAATAATATATAAAATAAAATGTTACTAATAGTGCGCATTGGTTATAATACAAATATCCATTCCAATTCTCTATACGATCCTATATATTTTATTTCGGCAACTGTTATAAATAATAGATGCTCAAAAACACGTTGCAACATTTATTTTATGTTTCTCATTGCAAAACTAGTGCTAAACCTTTCTGTGATCCCATATTACTATTAATCGGAGGACTGCTCAGAAAGTAGGGGAGCCACTGCCGTTTACACAGTCTGTTTTTTTATCAAGAATAATTTAATGCGAACTATATATAAAGGGACTCCAGCCAGTTGTAAAATAGCACCAATTTTTGTAAGTGTTTCTGAACTGGAAAGTTATTTCACAGGTTGCAGAAGTGTAAGTGCGTGCTGCAGGTGTTCTGAGCTTTGTTTATCAAGCAAAATCACAAATCGTGGATTAATGCTGAAATCTCACGAAACTGAATGGAAAGACGTTGCTGTGATTTTGCAAGAAAACATAATACATTCATTAAGTTCTTCATGCCAAAAAAAAAGCAGTCGAAAACCAAGGAAAGGAAAGTAATGCTAATTATTGCATAACGCTGGGATTACATCATTCTGAGTCATGATATTCCAGAAGCTCACAACGTACAATCAGTGATCACTGAATTGTGACCTTCATAATAACGTGCTGGGCCACCGTTCACAAGGATAACGGCCGCTATTCGCCTAGGCATTGATTCCACTAGATGTCTGAAGATTCCCGTAGGCATCTGCAGCCATCCTGCCTGCAAGGCTTTCCACAATGTCAGAATAGAAGATGGTTGCTGTCTATACGCCTGACTTCCGTTCCAATCTCACAGGTGTGTCAGTTGGATTGGGATCAGACAAATGAGGAAGCTAATCAAGATGATTATATCTTCACTGTGTTACTCGAACCACTTGTGCACAGTGCGGACCCGATGACATGGCGAAATATCGTCTTGGAAGACCCTGTTTCTGTTCTAGAAAAATGCAACGTGTCAGGGTGCACATGGTCTCCTTGTGGCACAGTTCTTGCCAGAAAAACGTGCTCCATATTAAGCAACCACTACCACCTGCCTGAATATTCAGCACCATTGTGCATGGGCCCTGTGGACTTATGTTGCTTGCGCCATTCAAAAAGGGTCCGTCCGTGTGTTGCACCAGGTATTTGGACTCATCTGACCAGCACGCTGTTTTATATTCTTCCAGTATCCAACCAGCGTATTGTTGACATCACAGCATTCGCCGTCACGATCATCAGACGTAAGAAGATGGTGTCTCTTGGATCGTCTGCTATGGAACCCCATATGTTAAAGCGTGAGTTTGCGCGGTAGCACAGTGGCATTGTCACTTTCCTTCCTACACTGTCTGTAAAAGGCCCGGGTTCGAATCCCGTCAATGATGCAAGGACCTTTTCTGGGCTTTTTTCACTCAGCGGCTAAGTTCGTCGGTTTCAAGCGCAGATAATACGATTTCTACCTCGGAAACTCGGGTATTTCGTCCAACAAGACAGGAAAATCGACTAGAGAATACACACAATTCGCGAACATAATACAAATGAATGAATACTCCGGGTGGCCCTAGTGCGACATACATCAGCGTGTGTGCACATCGTCATTTGAGATATTGTTCTTGCATTCCCTATATTGTATTGCGATGCGAACTGTCACAATGGCCAACCGTTCAGCCTCTACAACGCTCTGCATTCTTCGCTAATCAGAAACATTAAATCTTGCGTAATCCTTTACAGTTCTGTCGGCGGGAGGTGGTTTGACTCGTTCGACACCATTCTTTGTGCACTTGAACCACAGTAGGCTGTGAGCAACCGACAGGACGTGCAGCTTCCGATATGGAAGCAAACCAACGCACAAGATTCCATAATCATGCCCTTCTGAAACTCCTTGATATCTTTATAACGCCCATAACTACTACTTTATCACTTTGACTTGCAAATTTCCACTGCTGTAATGTACGAAGCTGTTCGGCTTTTTAATGCTCCGAGTGATGCGACATGGTTCATTACGGTTCGGATGGTCATTGTGCAAATTCCACTCATTCCTTCAGTACCCTCTCTTCACTTACCATACACGAATTCTTGGAATTTCGACTTGTTTTACAAGGAGCTACTTAGAGACGTAAGCTTTTGGGTAGCAAAAGCCATTTAGATCGCGCTTTGCCATTCTTCAACAGAACCATAGAAATTTGCTAATTATAACGAAGTACACTGAAAGGACAGAATTCATCGTACACCTGGTTCCAAATGTCTCCACCAAGACCATCAGGCGTTCATTAGCCGCTTATGGGAGCCACTGACCCACAAGAGGCCCATTGCTAACATCACAACACAGGACTCTATGCCTCAGCTGGGCGAAAGAACATCGTCATTGGTCCTTGGATGATTGGAGACGGTAGACGCATCTCTGAACGGTCCAGCTTACTTGTAAATCTTTGCAGACCATCTACATCCCTCCATAGTCGTCGTACAGCAACAGGGCAATGGACTCTGCCCTGTTGGTGAACGGACCTTTCCACAGCCTCCTCAGAGAGCCGTGGTGACTAGAACATGGTTCGAAGAGCATTCCGCAGATTTTACTACCACGGAATGGCCTCTCCGTTCACCGGACATGAATGCCCTGGAGCATCTTTGGGATGCTGTGGAAAGGTCCGTTCGGGTTTTTGGATCCTCCACCCAGGAATTCGACCAAATTATGGACAGCGCTGAAGCAAGCAGGGATGGAAATATCTGTGGGCTCAATGCCTCCCCGTGTGACTCCCATTATCCGGGCGAAAAGTGGGCCTACTCCTTACTAGGTAGGTGTCCCATGATTTACGACCACTCAGTGTAATATATTCATCGAGTACTTGTAAATAAACTCGAGTTTTTTGCAATTTCTCTCTTACTGCTACTTTTTGGATAACCCTGTTATGTATATAAATATAACTGAAAATCCTCCGGCACTAGATTATTCTGATTAGCATACACTCATATAAATTATCTTATTTTATATAAAACGATGTTGTACTGAGCATACCTCTAAAGTTTGTGTTGTATATTCATTGCAATAAAGATATGGCGTCTGAATCACACAGAATTCTTATTGGGGTTACTCTGAAAACTCCCGCGTTAAGGACAACATCAACCAATTTTCAATTACTGCTCATTCCCAACCATTTCTTGCTAAACATATCGGACTGACTAATTCTTTTAAGAATTTCATATTATATGTTGAAGATTATCTTTTGTATTGCATTAATATATTTTACTGAAATTAATATTACAGTGACCAAATGATGCAACGAATCGAACTTTTACGAAATTTAAAAAAAAGGGAAAAAAACAAGCACTCACACTTTTCCTCTTGCCAAACAGTGCTATCCAATTCTCCCTTGAATTGTGACAGAATAGAATTTGTCGTGTCGAGAACTCAAGTTCGAAGATAGCCCACATGTGCTTGAAAGTTCAGTTTCCTATTTAGTATCAGACCAAGAAAGCGGGCAGTGTGAGCAAGAGGAACTGGCACGTTATTTATCTTTAGCTCTGGATCAGGATGAAGTGACCGAAGTTTTCAGAAATGAGTCGTAGTGGATTCCTGTTCAGCGAGATGGTATCCATTGCGTAAGGTCCAGGATTGAATTTTGGTTATAGCAATTTGTAGCTGTATTTCGATAGTATTCATACTTGGCGATAGGCAGGATATGGTGGGGTCGTCAGCATACATTGTATACTTCAATCGTTTTTGGAAGATCTTCCAATATATTGTTGACCATAATCGCAAAGAAAGTAACCATCTCAAAAGCATACAAGAAAGAAGAATGCAGTATTTCTTCCCGTTAAAGAGAATTGTGTGTTAGAATATAAGGTCCCATGCGCAGAAAATGACTGAAAAATTCACTTCAGGCAATGAAAGATCCGTTTCCAACCAAACTTTGCGGCCGGAGTTGAAGAATCTCGAATTTGGTAGTCGTGTGCCTATACGAAAGCCATGATGATTAAACTGAAGTGGTACTGCCAACGTCAAGTCTGGAGTGTGAAACCGTGGAAAAAGATCGTGTGGTCTGAAGAGTCTCGATTTACACCTTTTTTTTTGTACAAATGGCAGGGTGAAAGTGTGGCGTGAACTTCATGAAGCCATGTATCCGGACTGTCTGGTGTCCACCGCTCAAGCGGCTGGAGGATGGGATCATGGTAAGGGGTAAGTTGTGTTGATATTGGGTCCGCTCATACCTTACGGCATGAGCGGACCCAATTACGGTCCTACGTATTACGGTCATATTACCTCCAAAGAGGTATTCCCCTATACTGTTAACTGCTATGACTGTTCAGGCTTGAGGAAAAGTTGACTTCTTCATTGTGACCATAATTCCTGGTTTACAAATTTACTACCTGGATTGGACTAATCATTTTGAATCTTTATAGTGAGCAACAGGCATTATCCATTACTGGATCTTCAGAGATCAAACCTTACGATGGGACTTTATAGTGTAAGATGTCCATGTTTTTCGTTGTAACATGGACATTACATTGAGAACGAATTCACCTTCTACGGAGGAATCTGAGATAATTGTACATCAACATTATTATTGGTACAGCATTGTAAATACACTGTGCTGCTACTTTATTAGGTACACCCTTGCTCTGCACACAAATGGTTTGTCCCACAACTTTGCAAGTCACAAGACCACAGTTGTGGATATAAATGCAGCAGGACAACCTTTCTAGTATCATTTAAGCGTACAAGCCGTGGCAAGAATGGGGAAAAAGAGTGATCTAAAGGTCTTCGAACGTGGCATGGTAGCAGGTGAAAGACGTGCTGGACAAAGCATCTCTGAAACGGCAGTTCTTCTGAACTTTTCCCACACCACAGTTTCAAGGGTGTATCAAGAATGGCGCAACGAACATAAAACATCCTCTCAACGGCACTTCTGTAAAAGAAAATCGCTTGCTGAAAAGAGAGGTCAGAGGAGGAATTGTGCAAGCAAACAGACGGGCCACAATGTCGCACATCATGTCGGACTACAACCTTGGTGCGCAGAACAAATTATTGCAACGGACCACTAGTGGGACTTTGTCGCGAATGGGCTACAACAGCCGACGGCCACATCGCGTACCTTTGTTATCAATGAAGAACAAGAGTGCACGCCTCCTGGGGGCACAGAAACAGCAGCACTGGACTATCGAGGATTTGAAAACAGTTGCTTGGTCTGACGAGTCGAAGTTCCTGGTGAATCATGTTGACGGAAGGCTCAGAATTTGGCGAAAACAACATGAATCCATGGACCCGTCATGTCTGACGACTACTGTGCAAGGTGGTGGGGGCAGTGCTATGGTGTGGGGAATGTTTCCTTGGCACATGTTGGGTCCATTGATACCCATAGATT
Source organism: Mastigoproctus giganteus (assembly GCF_048544385.1). Classification (NCBI taxonomy): domain Eukaryota; kingdom Metazoa; phylum Arthropoda; class Arachnida; order Uropygi; family Thelyphonidae; genus Mastigoproctus; species Mastigoproctus giganteus. The sequence continues at coordinate 149,323,401 of NC_143581.1, read as the reverse complement.
CACGCCCGAATGCCACATCGTACCTAAACATGGTTGCTGACCAAGTGCATCCGTTCATGTTGACAGATTATCCTCAGTCAGATGGTTACTTCCAGCAGGATAATGCGCCGGTGCACAAAGCCCGAATCACTATGGAATGGTTCCAGGAACATGACATGACTTTTCTTTGCTGCAGTGGCCTGCTCAGTCGGCGGATCTCAATCTTATTGAACATCTTTGGGATGAGTTGGAAAGGGCTGTTCGCTACAGGCTTACACCTCCGTCAAATCTCAAGGAACTGCGGGACACATTCATGTCTGCATGGTACTACATTTCCTGCACAACGTTTTCAGCATCTTGTTCAATCCATCCCTAGACGAATTCAGGCTGTTTTGAAGGCTAAAGGAGACTCAACACGCTACTAGTCGTATGTACCTAATAAAGTGGCAGCACAGTGTAGATTGTGAGATCTGGGAAAGCTAGCTGGGACCGCATAGTAGAATAAAAAAATGAACAGTTTTGGTTTTTTAGTTTTCCGTTGTGTCAGACAAACTTCGTCCTGTAGTACTTCATTTTACCAATCTATTTCAGAATCCATAGCAAGAGACTGCTATGAATTCTTTTAAGAAACAACTATTCACCGTGCCAAAACTATATCTGAATCGTAAGAGGAACATTCCTGAGATTACCAACATCTACTCTGGTCGCTTAATTCTCCAGATCTGACTCAAATTGAGAACGTCTGGGTCGTTAAAAAGGGGAGTTTGGCTTCGCAGTTCTCTACCCACCAATGTTCAGCAGCTGATAAATGTCCTGACAGAAGGATGGTAAAATCTGGAGCCAGACTTACTCAGACATCCAGTGGAATCCATGCCACGAGGTGTACCGGGCTGTAATTAAGGTGGTCCTAATAGATATTGAATAAATTATTCTAATTTTTTAGCCAGTGAGTGTATATAAAGTGTATATTAATAAATAACAACTTTCCAGACATCGGACAGCGCGTGTAAATTTATTTTCTCTAAATAATTTAAAATAATTTCTCTCTCAAATATTTCAATAAAAAATAAAAAATAATAAAAAACTCACTCCACTGGAGATGTTTAAAACAGCAAATTATTTTTATTTCTCTCTCACCAAATGATAATTAATTAAGACACCAAGAAATATAAAATAGCTCGCAATTAGGTGATCTCCAATTGGAAGTAATTTCATGTAATGCACATTGAATTCATGGAGGGAAGGCTAATAAGATAAGATGTAATTTGAGTAACAGAAATGCCTTATAGCGAGGTTAATTATGCCCAACTGTTTCTCGCTCTGCATCGTTACCTTAGTTACAGAGAGCCATAAAGTGCAATGTAGTACAAGTGCAATCCGCACACAGTTCTTTGGGAGTAAACATCTCATCGGACTACATTTGAACTCTGAAAGCGATAATCAATTTCCCGGTTTAAACGGATTTTTAACATAACATAATCGCACTCGCGTGGATATTTAAAATCGACAGTCGGTCAAATATTGCGCATCACATCTAAGAGGCATTTAAATCGATTTGATGATGTCCAAAAATGAGTAAATTTTCAGGATAACAGCTTACTTCAAACAATTATAAAGGTTTTACTCCGGGTACTCCGGATTTTCCAAAATCACGAACTTCTGTTGCTTGCCATCTTGTACAGTTACTGAACAACAGTTATTTGTCGTTTCCTGAAAGCTGGATGGAAAAAAATGAGAATATTTTCATGAAAACTCCACGTGCCACCATATTATCGATTAATCTCCACTTAATTTATTTCCATTGCATCAGTGGGGGAGCCCGCACAATACAAATACATTAGAAAATATTATTTACCTACTAATCTTGCTTCCCTCCGCTTTACACCACAAAACTTTGCGGTACCCAGTTATTGATATGGAAGAGCATCTAATAAAAGACACAGTAATTACTCCCCGAATCTTTTTTCCAATATTCTAAAACTCTGATAAGCTGTTTTCGTTCCCCCTAAATCGAATTCCTATGAAATATATTATTTTTTATCGGATAACTTTCTTGCGTAGTGGAATTTGGTTATCGTTTTTATGCATCGCAAGATTTATATCAGTTTGAAATGCATTAATCAAACTATATGGGAAATTAATGTAGTAATAGTCACAATTCGTCTTTCGAACTAAGTCTAGTTGAAGCAATTCAGTTGGTTACCTTATCGGGGCGAAGAGCAAATGATAAGTGACGGATGTGGGCAACTCGGCAAAAATTAATTTCCTGAAAAAAAAAGAAGTAAAATTCAACTGCGCTTACACACCACATCATTTGGAGCAACTATCTGAGATTAAGAATTGTCGTCACTTAGACTGATACGAGGATGACAAATGGTGGAACGTTGTTGATAAATAAGCGTAATTATGAGTGGAATTTCACTAAAGAATATACACGAACCTGTTCATTTATTACTGTAATGGTGCGTTTTTTAATGTTGTAAATATGGTCGTTAGATTTTTTGAAGGTGAAATGCGGATGCGTTGTATTGAGGGGCTTTTATGAGAACCGATATGTATCAGTTGACCAATCTAGTGAAATGCATGAAGAAACGAAAACTATTTAACTCATTATGACGTCCATTGTTGTAAAAAGCGACTTTAAAGCTCTTCAAAGATCACTTTGTGTTTCTTTTTTTAAATATGAAAGTGAAATTATTCATGAACTTAAGACAAAAAAGCCAATAGTCAATGCCCACAGGAAAGTCTAAACTTTAACGTAGTAATATTTAAATTTAAAAATTAATAATGAAAAGGTCCCAATCCACCACCAAAAAAAAAAAAAAAAACACTGCCTTTCTGAGAACGTCCACCATAATCATCGAAGTCTGAACTTCATAACATAAGACGATGGATGTTTCTTCCATTAAGGAAGTTTCTTTCATTACCCGTAATCTTGCAGTGGGACTAAACAAATTATTACCCTGCTAACAAACAAAAACGAATTATTTCTGAAGCGCGTCTCATTAGTGAGGTTCTTATAAGGAAGGGATGAAGCTGTTGCTGTAGGGTTCTAAGTCCATCAGCAATTACACTATATTGCGCCATATATAGACAGTGATCCACGAATTGTGACCAGATACCTAATACCCTGTTGGACCAACATTCGCTCGGATAACAGTCACTATTTGCCCAGGTTGACTTCACTAGACGTCTAACGACGTCCATAGGGTTCTGCAGCCATTCTTCCTGCAAGGCATTCAATAAATAAATAAATATTTATTTGTCCTACCAAATGTAAAATATAGGTGTACACTGGTAAGTGACAAATTCCCTTCACGGCAGAAAATGCCAGGGGATTACCATAAAATGTGAATAAAAGAATGACTAAAATATACAAGAAAGGTAAAATATACACGAAAAGACGAAATATAAACTGCATTACTCATTTCTGTCTAGAGTCCTGGCAATTGTAATACAAAAGTTCATCTTAACATCATATCCACTGAATCAACTTGTGCGAGATTCAATTGCGTACACACAGTTCTTGACAGAAATTCACACAACTACTAGGCAACAGTAGCCTCAGCGAACCACACTGCGGTTTGTTTCCTATATTTCGGGTCTTCTATGAGCCTTAGTAGGTCAATTCCGATATGTGTTAGGAACTGAATTGATTCTAACGCACTGGCGGGTTTAAACCTGTCGGCCATCTTCAGTCTGTTGGTTTTCATTCTCAGGGATTTCGTGCCTCTTAAGCCAGTTGGCGGGATGTGCTATTCACAAAGCTGCCAGAAGTATGGTGATGATATCGTGCCAGTCATCATTTTGATTGTGATTATTAATCGTTTCCAGACAATGATGTCTGGTAAACGCTGCAGTTTAAGTGTTCAGAAAGCTGCGTGGTCCTTAACTGTTGAGGGAGATGGTGCTTATGGTTTGCCCACTTCAGCAGCCAGAATTCACTCGCATATATTCTCCTAATATGGGTAAGGGTGACTGACGCTCACAATTCGGCGCCAAAATGGCCGAATACGCTGTTGTTCTTAAATATCGTGTAGTTGTTGTAGTTTGTTTTACGTGCAAGAGGTGCTGTTTTGTTGCCCAACGTAAGTAGTTCATTTTCTTTACAATATGGTCAATATGAGACTTGAACGTAAGTTTCGTATCAAATGTTACTCCCAGATCTCTTTGCGTCTCAACAACTGGGATAGGTTTGCCATTAAGTTTCGGGTGTACGAGCGTAGGCGAGTTTTTGAGCGAGTACATCATGATTACAGTCTTCTGCGGATTTAGGGCCAAGCCAGATAAGCTCAGACGCGTATAATTAATCTGGTCACACAATGCACTATTGGTCATGAATGGTTGGATTTGTGTTAGGATCTTAATATCTCTGCATAAGTGAATACATCATCCCTACCCTTGCAGAACGGGATCATCATGGTGGTAAAGAGGAGTCCAGAAGAAACTCAACCCTGCGGAACTCCTGCATGGAGTTGGCGTTGGAGGATATGACTATCTGTGCGGTAATAAATGGACCGACAAGTAAGTAGGGTCTGTAGGAACTTCAGCAAATTTCCTTTTATTTGGAAGGCGTGTTGGAGCAGATGAAGTAAGGCATGTACATCCAGACTATCGAAGGCTGCTTTTATATCAGCATAAATTATTGCCATTTCCTTTCTGGCTTGGAAAGCATTTATTATCGTGGCTTGAACTGTGAGGAGGTTAGTAATTATTGATCTTGCAGTTATTGAATAATGAATTTGTTGAGGCTGTCCAGCCAGTATTTCATTCGACAACTTTGGCAATAGAGCTTCCTCCAGTACTTTTAACAGGGTAGATGCAGTAGATATTGGCCTATATTACTCCGCAAGGTTAGGCTTTGTAATTTTCGGCATTGGAATTACAGCGTACTTATTCCAGTTCTCAAGGAAAACTAGGCAAGCAAGGATAGAGCTATAAATTGCTTGGAGTGGTTCAATTAGGTAAGGGCTGAGACACTTTACCATGAAGTGGGGGAACTCCATAAACTCCAGCTGTCTTAATTGCACCGGGGGAGTTAATACTCTGTATTAGTGCTTCTTTAGTGATAAGAGCAGACTTCATCTCATTGTCAACTACTGCATATGGGTAGCAGTAACCCCAGAGAAACGTACCAACTGGGTGGCGTTACACTCAGGGTAGTGAAGTAGGAAAGAGACCTTGGGGTAATTGTGCAGTAAGATATGAAGTTTCCTGAGCAGTGCAGACAGGCTGCCAGAGTAGCTCATGGTGTCTTGTCAATGATATACAGGAATTTTTCTAGAAGGGATAAGGAGGTGATTGTTCCCTTGTATAAGGCAATGGTCAGGCCAGACCTTGAGTACTGCGTACATATCTGGAAGCCTCATTTAGGAAGGATGTAGAATTGTTAGAACGAGTACAGAGAAGGGCAACAAGACTGGTGAAGGGAACAAAGGGGTGCTCTTATTAAGAAAGGCTTAAGTTTTGAAATTGCAGCTTCTGGAGACTAGGTACCTGCGAGGCGATCTGATTGAGAAGAACAAGGCCTTCAATGGATTGAGCGGACTCAATCCATTAATGTGATTCTTCGTCTTGCTCAGATCACAAACCTACGGGGGTATAGATTCAAACTGAGGAAAGAGAGTTGTAGAATAGATGTGCGGAAATTTGCCTTTAGCCAGCGGGTATTTGATTGCTGGAACAAACTTCCATCTGTTGTTGTGGAATTCGATAGCATAAATAAATTCAAGGCAGAACTAGACAAACATTTGGAACGAATGGATCAGTGAAATGGGAAGGGATTTTTTTTTGGCTGATGCTGTATAAGCTTGCTTTCTCATCATGTGCCTCTACTAATGCTAAATACTCCCGCAGGTGTTCAATTGTATTGAGGTCATGCGAATTTGGAAGCCAGTCGAGATGGATGATATTTTCAGTGTATTCATCGAACTACTCGTGCGCAGTGCGGACAGATCACAGGGTGTAACATCGTCTTGGAAGATCCCATTTCTGTCCGGGGAAAAAATGCAACATGGCATGCTGCACATGGTCGCCTAAGAGCTGCTGGCAGACCTCATCAATGAAACATTGGTCCTTACGCATCAGGGGTCCTAGTTCTTACCAGCAACATGCCTCATATGCCACCACCTGCCTGGAAATTGGGGTCCATGTGCATGATGGTTCCTTAGCCTTTCTAGCGCCACACACGAAAGTATATGTTGGAATGTTGCACCAAGTATCTGGACTCCTCGGACCAACACACTCGTTTTCAATCTTCCGGTGTCCAACCAGCGAGTTGTTGACACCACATCATTAGCGGTCGACGATGATCAACGATGAGGAGAGGGTATCTCTATGCGACAATAAAATAATGAAATCCTCACCTAAGGTTGTCTGACTCAGCCATGTTGTGGAAAAGGTCCATCAAAATTCCTCGTGTCACTAACTGGATTTGAACCTGGGCTTTTTCCACCCGATGTGAGTAGGAGGGTGCTTCTATGAACTGTGCTAAGCGACGCGTGCAGGGATGAGAGCGATGTTTTCTAATATCACACAAAATCTCAGAAAGGAAGGGCACCGAAAATCCCATACTTCTGAAACACGTTTCTTCTCATTTAAATGGTGGAAAAATGCATTTTAAAACGTTTTGCGACTTTAATATTAATTTTACTGAGTGCCCAACATATTTCATAGAATCACCGCGCTATTTTCCCCCAAAAATTAATAGAAAGTTTCGTATTAATCTTGCAAGGACATCACTCAGTCTTTCTTTCATAAAATCAAGCTGTTCTGCATTCATCTACCAGCGAGTTATGCCGAATTATTCATCCATATCCTCCAACATATTTAAATAAACACGAAGATAATGCAAACAAAGTTAATGCAATCGAACCCTAGAGCACAATACTCAGAAGGATGCCCTCTTATTAAAATTTTTCTGCGCGTCTCGATTTTTTTCGGTATTCGAATGAAACCGTTTGAGGACTTAGCACAAAAGAATGCGATAATTAGAGATCTCATTAGTTTCTTTATCAAATCCCAGATTTAATTATGTTTCCGTTTTGTTAACTCTCCTCCTTGAAGAAGGTTTATTCAGAAAATTTCAAATCTGTTTTGTAATTAGTTTTCGGTGATTCTGATAATAAAAAAAAAAGAAATTTTCTTAAAAATGCTTTGTTTGTACATAATTCTTTTCTTTGTTCTTGCATTAATTAAGATTTCTAGTAATAACCAACACCCTCGAATAAAATGGATAAGAAGTAGCGACACATTAAAAATCTGTCGGATGTTTTTCCGTCATTTTTGACTAAAGGATGGTGTAGACAGGTATAATTACTAACGCTTAAGTGCGCAAGTTTTTACTGTTTCTTTATTTTTCTTCTTAAAATAAGGCCTTCTGTGTTTAGTTAAATGTAACAGGACAGTTGATAAAAGTAATTATTTTGTTTTCTTTTTATTTTGATACTTTCTGTTTATTTAACAGGTATCTATGCTTCATATTCGTCCACTGATTTAAAATAATTATCATATAAATAAACCAAACCAAACATTAATCAAACTTCCTCGCTTTCTTCAAAATTGATCTACAGATATTTTCGGAAATATAAGCATTCATAAAATAAATTCAATAGAACATTATAATTATTAAAAGTAAAATCATATATGTTTTGGCTCTCCTTTCTAAAAGAGGCAAATCAAGCGATATAATTGCTACACAGATACACCATAATTAAAGTGGAATAATGCTTTATAAATAGTTATTTTCATAAAAAAAGCTTTTAATCAAAGGTTATCCATTTACAATAATTTAGGGCAGTATAATTGTCAAAGAGGAATTGGATTATTACAAGGCAAAAATCGAATTCCTCTTTAAATTGGATGCATTGCACAGTTGCCTTGTAACCATTTAGTTCCTCCATGCAACCGGTTCTGTGCACAGTGTAGATAGGAGGGGCCCCCAGTGTCCTATCGATGATTTTTCGAACATTTTTTGTAGAGATGGGGAGTTTGCAACGCCTCTCTATAAGGTAATTGTAAGATCACACGTGGATTCCCGTATCCTGATATCAACGCCACAATTAAAATAAGATGACAAACTTCTTGAACGGGTTCAAAGACGAATAAAGCGCATGGAGAGGTTGGCAAAAAAAAAGATCAGTCAGCCATACAATTTTTAAAGAACTGAAGGTAGTCACTCGTTCCTAGACGAGTTATTTCAATGTTTTTCCAAAGAACTTTGGGGGGAGCACACTATCAAAACTGAAATTCTGAGAAAAATCATCTTTAGATTTACATCGGCTTATTATTTTTGTAATTTTAAAACACCCCAAATAATACTCGTGGTTAAGAGAAAAGTAAAGAAAAATTTTCCTTACACTTTTCTTAAGTTTTCGGTGTTTAAAACTGCATATTAGAATTCTACTGAGGGAGCAGCAATTTCGGAAGAAACGGAACTGTTTTGGAATTTTCGATTAATAGCGTACTAAAGATGCAAGGCATGGAACTTCGAGGCGTTTCAATTTTGTGGCAGAAAATAGGTGAATATAAACAACTACGTCTCAGAAATTCAGCCATTTGCATATAACTATTTATGTAAAAAAAACTTTGATGTTTATCAGAGATTTAAAAACAATTTAAGAAATCTTGACTCTGGAAAATGAATTAATTGTTGAAAATTTTGATTTCATCCAGCTTTAATTGTTGAAAATTTTGATTTCATCCAGCTTTAATTGTTGGGATTTTGATTTCATCCAACTTTAATTGTTGGGAATTTTGATTTCATCAAAATAAGCTCAGATTTCGCATTTATAATATTTCTTGTAATTTTGTTTTTCACTGTTCATTGGCGTTTATATAAAATTGTATGTATGAATAAAAATCGATTTATATATTTTTTTATTGTATGTCTTATTTGCACAATCCAAGAGTACAATGGCAGATTTATTGCTTGTAAGCAATTATGTCCAACCAATCACTTACAATTAAGTTGTTTAGAGTTTAAACAAACTTCACGCAATGGTACAACAAAATAAATTAATTAATATACGCTGTGCCTTACATTTCACGCGTGTTAGCGAAGAGTAATATATCATGATTTATAAATATAATATCTAATGCTTCAGCTGCAATATACGGGCTATGGACAGCCTATACGATATGGACCAAAAAAAAAAAAAAAAAACTGTTGGATCTCTATTAATTCGATTTTAATGAAAGTTGACAAATCGTTCTATATGGTACAAACAATTTTTTGAAAAATATCTATCCATTGGGAGTTGAGTTGTTACATGCGGACGGACGGACAAAGAAAGAAAGAAATAATGTTTTTTGGCTTTCTATTCATTTGCTTTTAATGAAATTTAGTATGACTAAAGAAATCTTTATAAATGGCTGAAATATAAAATTTCATCAAAATCCACCTAGTGGAAATTCGAGTGAGGATAGATAAAGACAAAACAATTTCCGGTTTTCTGCTGGTTAAATTTTTAATGCAATTTTTTATGGCCCGCAAATCTTTTTATAAGCTTCAAATATAAAATTGCATGAAAATTCATCCACTAGGAACAGAGTTATTACATGCGGACGGACACGATGAAGACAATAGACGCATTATGCATAAATGCTAAATAATCTAAAAAATTGTCTCATAATTGAAGACATTAGGCGTACTTTTTTTTTTGAAAATGGGATACTTTGCAAAAAAAAAAAAAAAAAAAAAAAAAAAAAAAAAAAAACGAAGGGAAATCCTGTTTTAGATAGCAGGATAATAATTCTCTTTAGCATTACAATATTCGGAGAATCGATTTACCGCGATTTTCTTTGTCAGAATAAACTGAATCTACGTCTATATATTCTATACACCATCCCCCACCCCCACACACATCTATATTGTCAAAATGTCGAATTAAAAACTCTGCCAACAGCTCTGGTTGTGACACGCATTGAAAGAAAATGTTTAAAGAGAAATTCAACAATGCGATATTGCCATACTTGTGCGGGTGCTGCCATCTACTGTTAAATCACAGAACTAATTTGTAATATGATTTCTGTCGCTAACGTATATCAAAACAATGTCATACATAATACATGAATTTATTTTTACAGAAATCCTACACTCTAAATTCAATTTTAAACAAATTCATAATTTATAAATTCACAATTCTCTTCGTACTAACACCACTACCTTATCGTCCTTCATCCATTAAGAGTTAATGCTGAGGGCTGTTTACAATTTCACCTGGATTTTAAATTAGGAACTCTTAATAAACCTTAATTCCAATTTTAAATCCTCCACACTGTATTAATTATTCATCCGCGCATATAGAAAGGGTCATAACGGACAGAAAGAGTATCATTACTCGAAGTAACTCGCATTACTTCTTTATTTTATTTAATAAAAAAAATGGAAACGAATGCAAAACGTGTGCCCACAGCTTAATTATTCCTTAAACCATAATTTGCTTATACTTGAAGATAGAAAAATTCCTCATTTACTAAAACAAACTCTTAACTGGATAAGAAATTGCTGTAGTCGCATCCCTGATCTCATAGATCACCTCATTTCTGTACTTCTGATATTCTGCCCCTCGCTGTTGTTGAGGAAATCGGGATATTTGTCACCAACGTTCCCTCTGTCCCCCCCGAACAACCCCCTAAATCATTTCCAAACACGAAGGGATCGGGCATAGGCTACAACGGTTTCTGCGCAAATTTCTAAGCAATGTGTCACTTAGCCAACTTACCGAGAGAGCAAAACCATACCCTCCAACTCAGTCATGAACACCGGGGATTGCACGTGACTTCATTTTAAATGATAATCGCCTCACGACGCACGCGGACGCGAACAAGACCGATACGACAATCGATCACCGAAATATACGCAGGAGTGATGTTTGCCGATGCAGAAAGAAATTCGGGCTACTCCAGTGACTGTAAATGTTCAGAAATGGCATCCCCTTAGCGAAATTGTTTTTTATTTTTATCGAGTTTCACATATAGCGGGACGTTAATAATAAATGCAGTTACAGTAACACGACAGTGAAATAGGGGCCCACAGTTTTCCCGTACGTCTCTGTGTGGATATCTGCGCAAAGAGATATTTTATTTGCTCTTTTTCGCTTCTATTATTTGAGAGAAAACCGAAGAGTTATTTCGGTCGCGCAGTAGCTCTTTCAGAAATGTGCCAATACTCAGTCAACTGTTAAATACTCGTGTAAGTTGCGTGAAACGATTGTATTTCACGATCAGTTTACGCAGATAAGTTTAAATATTCTTTAATTTACAGATACGAGTCAATAGGCAATAAGAAATAAAGCCCCTCATGGGGCCCTACTTCTTATTGCCGCAGGGCCCCTAATTGGGCCCCATGTTGCCCGTACACATAGCTAGGAGGTAAGCCAGGCTGCTCATTATTCTCTGACAGGTCTTGCCACCTAATTGCCTGAGCTATTGGGGAATAGAGAGAAATATTGAGGTGGAATGTCCCAAAAAATGATTAGGTGGAGTAAACTCCACTAGGCGAGTGGGACAAGGGAATGGGAGTCAAAAGATACTAGACAAGAGAGTCTGGTATTCATCGCCACTTGACGCACAAGTCATGGTCAAAAGGCAAGGTCCTCTTCTGTGGTTTATTCATGTCCTGGTAACCATCACAATTGAAGATGCGCAGGTCATGGTTGGGAGACCAAGACCCCTCAGTGGCTTAGTCATGTCCAGGTGTTTATCTCTATCCCAAAAAAAAAAATATTGGTGAATAAAGTTTGTTAGTTTGTTATTTGGTTTTTAGGAGCATTAGCAACTAAAGCTATATTGCTCAGGGATATGCGGTGGTCATTCCCTGACCTTTCCACATCCTCCGTATTTGGTGGTGACGGGCTCGAACCCCGGTCTAATCAAGAAGCGTGTGCTACGCACTGCTGCTCCTTCCCACCTGGCTATGGAGGCGCCTATAGGGGAATAAAGAGAAATATTGAGGTGTAGAGGAAGGTCCCAAAATTTATTAGGTGGCGTAATCTCCAATAAGCGAATGGGACAAGAGAATGAGAGTCAAAAGATACTAGACAAGAGGGTCTGGTATTCATCGTCACTTGACGCACAAGTCATGGTCAAGAGGCAAGGTCCTCTTCTGTGATTTATTCATGTCCTGATAACTATCACAATTGAAGATGTACAGGGCATGGTTGGAAAACCAAGTTCTCTCAGTGGCTTAGTCATGTCCAGGTATTTGTCACAATTGGAGGTCCTCAGTCTGTGTCTTGTTCAAGGTTTAGTCACAGAGTCCAGGGGTTTGTCATAATTGGTTGGTCTCGATATCAGCAGTTGGGTGTATATTATTCACTGTCCAGTGATTGCGCTCTTCAGCATGTATGTATGTTAGGATTGTTTCTTCGTCTTACAAAGAGCTCCTGAGCAAAATTGGCAAATGCCGTATATTTCTGTACATTGTCCAGTAGTTGGAATTCCTGATTTCTGGGTAAGTACATGACTTTGGCAATTAATACAGAACGAAGGTCCTCGTACAAGGGACATTCATACATAAGATGGTGTCGACTTTCCACCTTTATTTACTGATAAACTAATAACATGTGCTGGAACTTTTAGTCCTTATGACAGTCTGTAATCTCCGTAGAGACTACAGACTGTCATAAAGAGCTTTTTAGGTGGCTTGCCTCAAACCTGAGCGCAAATACAAATACAATCATAATGTGAGATCTCAATATGGCACTACAAAAACTTCGGGAAGCAAAAAGTGAACTGGACGATACAATGAAATCTTTAAATATGAAGCTTTCATTGTATCATCCAAATTTTATGCACATGCAGTTTTTCCAACAGGAAATACTTCATGTGCATAAAATGACTGAGAAGATCTTTAAGGATTGGGCTGAAGCCACGTTCGGAACACCCATCAAGGAAAATCAAGTTAATATTGAAGATACCATTAACAAGATATAATCAAGAAGATTAAGGAAAATATCAACACTAATCAGATCGTGACTAACAAAGAGGAGTTGAAGGAAATCAATGTTAGGAGACAACTTTAAAAAGATCAATCAACAGGCTTCCAATGCAACAATTGGGCCAGACAAATTCCCACTATTTATGATTAAAATCTACAGCTCTTATATCATAGATACATTATTAAGACAAATTAAAAAACCCTAAATCTGTAAAAGACTTCAGCACAATCGCTGTTGGATGCTCTTTTCAAAAAATCTTCGAAAAACAATCCTGGATACCATTACCCCACATTGCTTTAAACTCAGACCAGAATACTTGCACTCAGTACTAACCTCAGAGATTGACCAACCTCATGGGGACACTGCTAAGGATCCAGCAAGCGTTAAGTAACAAGCAGCAACTGGGTGTCGTTCTTCTAGAGGTGGCAGCTGCATTCGACAACATATCCATCCCAGCTCTCACAGTTATTCTGCGGAACTACTTCCTCATTATGGAAAATACCCCCCCATTTTTAAGAGCTCTCTTCGGCGCAGGCAAATCGCAGTAACAAACGGAAACATGTGCGCTACGTACCAGGTCGATAAAGGAGTCCCACAAGGTGGCGTATTGTCCACCACACTCTTTGCCATAACGCTATTTGTTCCTATTCTTCTATACGCGTTTCAAATCTGGTGTTCAGCTCCTAAATATACTATCAAGGCTTCTCTAGGACTAGAATACTGGCTCTTGAGATGGCTAAACAAAATTACAGCTAAGCCTTTTACCATCTCAAGAGCTATACTATACTCCAATTTATAGGCCACTCCCTGGGGACAAACTATCACTGTAAGGCAAACCATAGTTCCCTTCATCCTCATTGAACACACGCTCACCGCCAGATCCTACACTGGCATAATTTCGGACCAAGTTTTTCCGTATATGCAGATGGCACTGGACTCTTTCAGCAAGATAACCACTGTGTCACAAAGCTCGCATCGTGCAGGAGTGGTTTGAGGATCGTGTCCAAGCATTTCCTGTGCTCCCATGTCCACCAACTACCCACGACATCAGTCCCATCGAACATTTGTGGACCATACCTTTCTCAGTCTCGTGGAGTCGATACCACTCTAGGACCAAGAGGTTATCACGGCGAAAGGCTACCTGGCACACGGGTGGTCGCAAAAGAATGGTAGCAGAACAGCGGATTGTAGTGAAAGGTGGCAGCATATGTTTCGGTGGTAAATTAGTTTTTTTTCATGGAACAACGTTGAGTCTACTAAACATTAGGCATTCCAATTTGAATGCCTAAGGGTCATGCAGCATTCATTATATAATATTTTCCGTTGTGTTGCAAACAATGCTTTGCAAAAGAGAGATTCTGGCATGGAACGAAGTTTAAAAATATATTCTAGAGCTAACTGTTTACGTTTGATGTTCAGAGGTGGTTCATTGGATTCTACGTGTACTGGAGATATGGAAAAGTCTCCTGTGGCTATGGTGAACAGAAAATAACCATCGGAGAGTGCTTTACTTGGCAGAATCGCATACAGGGCTCTAAAGTCGAGTTCGGATCGGATAAAGGCTCGATGCAAACGGAGAAGGGTACATCGATCATCTCCCCACGAGAGGAGATGATCGATGTACCCTTGATGATATCTGACGGATATTTTAGAGAAATGTTAACTCGCGATCTCATGCTGACACCAAAAATTTTACGTTTGCACTGACAAGAACGGTTTACTCTTAAAGTTTTAACGCTGGATTTCTTTTAAGATCGAAAAAGGTGGACACAGACTGTACTCAATGTCCATTTACTGATATGATTAATAGCGGTCTGAAATTTTCTGTCAGCCTCATATTGCTTGGGTGGCCCCAGATAACCTTATTCTTCTAAATCCAATTTTGTGAAGACCTTGTAAGATTCCATACATCCACGTTGTGTCGTGGGCCTTTTCTATTAAAAAAAAGGACAGATACTAGATGTTCTGATCGTAAGAACGTATTAATTATACTTCCTTCTATTCTCACCAGATCATCAAGAGTGGATTTGCCACTTCTACAGCCACTATTGCTTATTAGTTAAGCATTCATATCCTTCTTGGTATCAGGTTAATCATGCGTTCACTTTTCTTCCTAAGACTTTACACAGGCAATTAATTACAGCTATTGGAGGGCATTTTTAGGAATCTTTGTTCTGGTTTGGACAATACCAGGACTGTTGCTTTAAGCCAGGGGCCTGGAAAACATCCTTCTGCGAATATCCTATTATTGAACTGGAGGATCTGTTCACACGCTGATATCCGAGGTATGGTTACACGTAACAAACGCATCTGGTTCAGCAGCACTCGATCTGAAAGCAACAGGACCCTCTGCAATTCTTCTCTTGTAAAACGTTTGTGGCATGGCTTTTGATCCTTCGAAGTGATATCCAATCGTAACGGTTTTCATTGCATTCTTTTGAGGATAGAAACCTTTTGCAGAAAAGCGGGAACTTATCTGCAAGTGCAGTAAGTTCAGCAATTATTTGGCTATTATACCTGGAAGGATGTATATTTACAAGTCATTTTACGGATTTTTTACAAACTGCATTCTTGCTGGCGATTAGGCATTTGTTAAACAGATACAACCAATCCACTTTTTTCCTTCTGACTTTAGCGCCTTATATATCTTGCTTTTTCTATAGCTGTATTCTGTGCTCTCCTTCCTTTGTTACATCCTGACATTCCACCATGTCTTTAGGAAGTTTGGAAGACATGCCGATGTTTACTGTTTGTGTTATTCTCTCTGTGCCATGATACTTTCAATTGCTTCTTGGCGAATATGTTTTCGGTGAATCTGTGCTAGTTTAGTGTATGTTCTTTAGTCAGCCTGTTTTGAGTTCCAATGTGGGAGTCTGTCAGGTACACAAATGGTTTTTGCTGTTAATGTAAACGGGTGGACAAAATAATGGAAACACCTGTAATAAGAGCTACAGATATGCACTGATTTTGTACCACCCTTTGCTTTTACAACAGCTTATGTTCTACGTTTAATAGATTCAAATAAACTTTGGACTACCTTAAGAGGAATATTGGACCATTCTTCAGGAGGAACGTCTTAAACTCCTTGAGTGATGAAGGTTGAGGAAATCTGCTCTCACTCTCCTGTCGATATTTGCTCACAGTGGCTCAATAACGTTTAGGTTTAGTGCAGGCTATGGGAGACGCTTAGCTTCAGTTTCATGCTGCTCAAGCCAAAATTTTCGGGCTTCTCCACAATCGGTTCTGGTCACTTGAAGTTTCCCTTATCCTGACACCTGCCTTTAGACAAAAAAAAAAAAAAAAAAAAGCTTTTATTGTCATTTAATATTTTGTGCTGAAATCTTTTGCTTTTATGACGGCCTTCAATCTTCGCGGCATACTCTCAACAAGCCTTTTTATAAATGTCAGGTGATATGTTCCTCTATTCGGCTTTAACGCAGCCACGTGCACGTACCCGACGATCCAATACATCCCAAAGATGCTCGATAGGGCTCAGATCAAGGGCTGGCTAATCCAACTTTTCCACACCCATATCCTCAAACCGCTTTGTTACGACCCTAGCAGTATGGTATGGCGCGTTGTTTTTCTGACACAGGTATGGGTCCTCCCCGAAGTATTGCCATAATGTTGGAATGGCGTATTTGTCCAGGTTGACCTGATATTGCACGGCATTCATGGTTTTATCGATAACAACTAATGGGCCAAAGCCAAGCCATGAAAGAAGCCCAATACCATGATGCTGCCTCCACCAAACTTCATTGGTGGGAGGATACAATCAGGAAGGAACTGTTCCCCTATCATTCGCCATACCCAGGAACGGCCATCAGACTGGTAGAGTACAACTCTCGATTCTTCTGTCCATAGGACTGTTTTTCACTGTTGTACAGTCATGGATTTTCACTGCTTACATCATGTTAATCAGCATCTAGTACTTGTTGAGGTGATCAATGGCTTGTAAACAGCTGAACGACCATTATAACATGAGGACTAAACTTAAGACATTAGTCCCAATACTCTCAGAGAGGGTTTGAGTAATTTGAGACAATGGCAAATTGCCATTTGCGCACACAGTTCTTCGCAGAATTCTCTTGTCCCGTTCTGTTAGTTTTCAGGGTTTACCCAGCCGTTTTTTTGGCAGATTCGGTCCCTTTCCTCGTCCATTTGCATATGACGTCAGTAGCCGTTGAACCAGGGATCCCCAGAGTGACTGCGATGTCTGGTACAGAACGCTTGCTTATGTGGCATCCTACTATTATTCCACGATGGAAGTCTGTTAATTCTGTTGAAAGTGTCCTCTTGCATGCCCACGTTTTCAATTGTCTGTTCGAAGCCAGTGTGCATTTTACAGTAGGTTCTGTGACGTGTTGCATGCATAGGACCTGTTTCCCCATCCATGGAGGGGTGACTGGATATTAATGGTAAGGCAGTGTATGTAACGCACCGCTAGAAACAAATCCACTGCTAATTTCATTATTACTGCTTCTAAATTGGTATTAATCTTGATTTGTTGGACTGGCATATAATTATCAACTAGGATTGCCACATCTCCACGTTCTGGTTCAGCTCCAGTTCTGTCCTTAGTGTGTATGCTGTTGAAACGAGGGATTTTTGTAATTTAAGATACGTTTCTTTTAAATAAAGATTGGTTTACATTTATATACAAGTAGCTGCACTTCATCTAGATTAAAAGTGACGTATTCAAAGTTGCATGTGGAGTTACTGTTATAGATAAGCCGTAAAATGTAGTGTGTGGCCTTCAGAATTTTGATGAGTTTTCGGTATAGGCTGTCTCTAAAAGAATGTCCTCAGATTTCAATCTCTTTAATGATTGTAGGGATGCTGCCAACCGTTCTTAGCATTAGCCTTTCTGGTGGTGTCATTTTATCGGTTAGGTTGTATCTTCTTCATTTTGTGTTCCTTTTTTTTGTTCTGGGAAAGCCGGTTTCCTTTTCCAAGTTTGAAGCCTTTGTCACTTAATGACCAGGACTTTATATAACTAAGTTATTACAGAATTAAAAAGGAAAGGAAAAATAACAGCAAATCACTCATAAAGTTGCTGTGATTACTATTATAATTTCTTGGCATCTCGGGAAAAATTCTGAAGAATTGTGAATTTGTTATCATTTACTAAGTATACGTGAATGTGAGACACATCCTCTGTTATTTGAGGTTTCTTCCCTATCATTTGCCAACTGCATAAATGTGAAAGATTGTTAGGTGAACCTCTGTTAAAAAAGGTGTAATTGCCAAGAGAATATATAAACTCTAAACTTAAAAAAATGTTTAATAAAAATGATAAAAAATACAGATAACATTCGTTGGATAATACAGCGAATGAATCAAAATCGCACCTTCATCCGCTCCTTCCAAAATCAAGGGGGAACGAGAAGTCAGGGTATGCATTTAACCATACCTGGCTCAGAATCTTCAAGAGCAGAATCCTCAGATTGATCAAGCCCCCAACACAGTTCTCTACTAGCCCATGAGTAAAGTTGGGATGGAAAGTAGCTTATTTCATACGGCAGGGATTACTTTTGTATTCTTTGCGGCATTACAAACGCCCAAAAGACTGAGTGGCTTCACTTTGTAGGGTGGCCAACACGGTAGTGCACTTTAAAAAAAAGTCAAAGCCACAGACAACATGATGCATCCACTCCTCATTCCATCCTGCAGGACATAATTAAGCCTTCAGGTTTTGTCTACTCAGAGGAGTCCCGCCCATGGTGACAGTAAAGAAAAAGGATGCTAGCAAACCATTCCGAAACGTTTAATGTTTTTCTACTCAGAGATAAAGAATACATTTTTCTAGTACGTAAAACGTGTCGTGTATTTAAAAGCGTACATAATGTCTATTAGAATTACGTGTGGGGAAAAAATAATTGTAATTACATTTCAAACCGGAGAAAGTCCATATAGTGACAGGAAACTTCAAGAGGGAGAGAATTTTGGGATGCTTTAATTATTTAATTAGTACATATCATCAAGGATTTTGAAACTATGGATCGAAACGTTCATTATCAATTAGTACGAAACTATAAGCATCAGTTTACACTTCCGGTTGCTACACATATAATGTTGAATGACAGAGAAGTTTTTCTGGGACTTCCCTAAGACCGCAGTACGTTTACTGATTGTTCGAAACAAGAATGCAGTATTTACATTTTCTGAGCAGGTGTTTTGTTATTTATAACGTTACACTAATAATGTTTTTGTTGATTACATTAAAGTGCGTCCTTTACAGGGGGATTTAAAAGTTAAATTATGTAAGCATTTTATGAATATTTTGCTATAAATTTTTGAATCCCCCAAAAAAGTTGGTCAACCAACACGCCAATTCTGAAATTACTAACAATGCGTGTGCCTCCATCTCGTGGTGTAAAAGCCAACTACGAAACGAAATATGTATATAGTAATAACGATATAACAATCTATAAAGTAGTAAATTGGTTATATTTAGATTTGTACTCTGATGAATTAGGCACCATATCAACAAATAACATTTTCTTATAAGTTATTGTTAACGAATTACAGACAATACAAAACTTGACATATATCTTGCAACATAAAATATACATATTACAAAATATTACTTGTATTTCTCCTTCCGTTAGACTGCTTCTTTCCTATTGTTTTTTCTTCATATTTATAAGCAAAACAATTACTTAGTACTGAAACTATAGCTTTAATTTCAACTTTGATGTTATTGTTAAGTTTAGTGTAATCTGTCGTCAATAGATGGCACCACTATAACCACAATTTCGGGGATGTAGGCTGTGTGAATGAAATTCGTAAAATAGATTATCTGAGATGTATGCAAATGACCTGGAGTTGGTGTTTTTGTTTACGGTAGAGGCGAACCGAATCCAGGAATTCTTCTTGGCCTGTGTTTGTGGAGACGAGCTTTTGCCCTTAATTAAAGACAGACTCGCTACCTCACCACCTCTTCATTACGAGTAGCTGTCTTAGCAACCAGCACAGCACAGCACAACAAAGCATACAAAATCTAACAGGCTCCCACAAGCTTGCAGTAACCCCCTAAAAAAGATCGAAGGTGATTTTACCTTTGGTTATTGCTAAAATGTGTAAAGTACATTTAATTTTAAATTATCGAAATAGGACGAAAATTTTCGGTCCTATTTTAGAAAATTTGGCATTGTTCGATAAATTTTATTTAAAATCGGGCCAATAAAAATCCGGAAAATATTTCTTTGGCTGTCTGTCCGTCCGCATGTATTAACTCGACTTTCATTGGATGAATTTTCATGAAATTTTATATTTAGCTCGTCTGGAAAGATTTATTCAGCCTTCCCAAATTTTATTAAAATCCAACAAATACAAATCTGGCAATTATTCTTTCCTCTTTTTTTTTTTTTTTTTTTTTCCTTCATGCATATCACATAGGCTATCTATATACCGTATATAGTAGTTGAAGCACTGGATATCATCTATCTTTGGTCATATACAGAATTATCTAAAAGATAAAAAAAATCATCTTCCAGTTATTATTTGTTTATTTTTCTCAAATTGAATTTCACACGTTTAAAACTTCTGCCTATAAAGTGTACTTCAACCACAGCATCAGTTTTTTTTTTTTTTTTTTGCAAAGGAACTTAGCAAATGAAAACAAAAGAAAACCGAAACGAAACGAAACTGTAACCTCCTCCTCCCTCTCCTGCCAGAATCAATCCTGAATAAGTAGTTAAATTCTATTAAGTTCATGGGAATGAGAATTCAATTCACAACACAAAGAACGAAGCCCAGAAATCTGAACAATGGTTTAAAGGATATAAATAAAAAAGGACCTATCAATGAGGATTTACTGACAGTTTTTCAATTTATTCACTGCGTATTTTCCAATCCACACAGGGATTTCTTTTTGTTTACTCCTGAAGAGTTTAATGGGGGGAATCTAAGTAACGAGCGCATAAAACACATGCCATTACCAAGCTGTAAGCCACCTTAATTTTCAGGCAACTACGTTTAACATTGTGCAAAACCGGCGCAGTGTGAACAGCATCCAGTATCTTGCTAATTACTCTTTATATCTTCGTTCGTTACAGTTTCTCGGCGCAGTTACCGTATTTTGGATTCGTTATGTGCGTTCCTCAACAGCAGCTTTGTAAGGGACAGAGGGCGCATGCGGTTCCATAAGGGATTATTTAACCCCCGCTTTAAATAACTTCGTTAAGTTACTGTCTAAATTCTTCTATGTTTAACTATATACATTTAAAGCGAAGTTGAAGTTTACATAAAATAAACTTTCTGTTTATTATCCTGGATGGCTATGTAGGGTCAGGGGAGTTTACAAGATGGAGAAGAAAGTTTTACTGCATTTATGGCGTCTGTAACTCTATAATATTCTACATACGTGGACAGAGTCACCCCTTGGTACAGCCTAGTTCAGCTAGGATGGTGCAACAAGGCAACTAGCTTATGAGGCGTTAGTGTATTGTATGTAATATACTGCGTGTATTCTGCAGTCGATTTTCTTGTTTGCTGGAAGAAAACCCAGTTTACAGGAGAAAAAACCATGCAATCCTCGCCTGAGCCGACTAACTCAACCATGTTGTGAAAAAAAAAAAAGTTCTTCGCGTAATTTACGGGATTCGGACCCATTTATTGTCCACTTGATGTGGGAAGGATGGTGGAACGTAATATAATGAATATAATCCACTGTGATACCCTCTATGGTGAGCGGTTTCATTTCCTGAGAGAGTTTATCGTTGGGATGTACGACTTTTACTGGATCCAGAGTTTGCCTTACTGCTTGTGGATTAAACAGTTGGGTCCGAAAAAGGGACACAGTCTGGAAACACCCTCCAAGACTGTATCCCTGTTTTAGTCATTTCGCTGATTGTTTCTGAAGATGTCAGTAAATGGGCTATGGTCTTTGTTGTTGGTATGCTTCAACCATATGGTCCCTGATATGCAGGAATACGCAGAGTCAATTTTAGAACGATGAAAGACTCGCTTGTGTTAGCAGAAAACGTTATTCTAAGGTAGGGAACGTTTCGCAAAGCGGATCTTAAACCAAGTGTTGCTCCCTACTGGGTTTCACTCTTTGATTGTGATTTCCAAAGTTTCATGTCAAGTTGCGCATACAGCTGGTATATGGGCTGCCCATCGCACTGTTTAGGAGCCGTCAATCCACTCCAAGAAACCTTGGGGTCAACCCAATTCCTGTCGGATTGCCCAGAGAGTCGCGAGAATTTTTGCTGGTTGAAATGATTCATGAAGGTTGCCTTTCATTTCACCTCACTTCCATATGGTGTGAGGGTGGACCTCTTCAATGAAATTACAATCACTGGAAAGTGACTATGATTTTAATTTTGTGTATTGTCTTGCTTTTTGTGAAGTTCTTGTAAGATGGTTTCTGGATTTTGTCCAGTTCTCTGTTAACGTGCGTTCTGTACTTATGGAGTTTTATGCAGACCATTTGATTTATACCTTTATCCAACAGAAATTCATAACAAAAAAACTCGTAGATTTGTCGATGAAAATAGGATGGATGTTCTGTCCTGTTGATAGTGGGGACATTCAATCAGGATATGTTTCACTGTTAAATGCGCTGAACCCTGTGGGTACTGAGGAGGGTTCTCTCCTGTGAGTAGATGGAGGTGAGTCAGATATGCGTGTCCTATTCGTGCCCATGCAAGTACCAGTTCTTCTCTTCGCACTGTTTTAGCGCCAGACCGCCAAAGCTTTGGTTCCAGTTTTAATTAGTAGAGTTTATTGTTGGTTTGGGTGTGCCATAGCTCTTTCCACTGTACGAGACATGATGTTTGTACGATATGATTATAGTCAGAGGGTGGGACTGGGCGAAGGTTGAATCAAAGTTGATGGATTTTTGACAGTTTTGTCAGCGAGTTCATTCCCCTTTATTCCTGAATGTGCAGGGATCCAGCAAAAGGTCACTGATTGACGACGTTCTTCAATTTGCAATAGGAGACTTCTGACTTGTTTTAACACAGGATGAACCTTGTAGGAAGAATGAACTTTGCATTGCTGTAATTGAGCTGAGAGAGTCCGTGTATACTATGAATTTTACAGATGGATTCAGGTTTTCTAAAGCTAATTTTATTGCATGGAGTTCTGCTGAGAAGCTGCTTTACTCAGGTGGAAGGGCAGCCGAAATGATGGTAGAAAGAAATACTGCCGCTACTCCAACAGCATATTTCTAAATATAGCTTGCATGCAGTTATTTCACATTGAGTCTCTGTACATGATTCTTCCCCTATTTATGAAGATAATCTTACAGTATTGCAGGTTAATTGCAGAGGGGAAGTCCAAGGTGGTTGAAAGTAATTCATTACTTGTTGCCTGTTGAAAATAGCATTCCAACACTGGGTTAATTCAATAAGGCGTAAGCCTGCTGGTCTTATTTTACTGGGTTTATTTCCATAGAGATTTTTCAGTGGTGGATTAAAGATGTGTGGTTCAATTGGATGCTGACAGCAACTTTGTATTCGTGCTGCCTACTTAAGAAATAGTGTTTTCCTGCGGAGGCAAAGAGGAGGCTCATGAGCTTCAATATATAAACTATGAGTTGGAGATGTCTTGAAAGCACCAAGGGCAATCTGCAATGCACTATGCTGTATAGGATCCAGCCAGGATAGCGTGCTCTTTCGGGCAGAATCATAGATTGGAGCACCATAATCCAAACGAGATTTGATCAATGCTCTGATCAGATCCCGTTTGAATGCATTGTAAGGTCTGCTCCCCAAGGCAGGGCAGATAAAGCTTTTAGTATGTTCAGCTTTTTGAGGCAGATAGTACGCACAAATTTAATGTGCTTAAAGGAATTTTACTTCCTGTCAAGAATTAATCCCAAGAATCTGATGTTGTTAGTCACTGGAATAGTAAAGTTTGACATCTGAAGTTTAGGATCTGTATGTACTTTACGTTGCTTGCAAGATTAGTTTGCAACATTTTTCTGCTGTGACAACGATAGCCATTGCACACTGCCCACCTCTCATATTCTGAGAATGGCAATGAAGTCTTTTGTGATGGAATTGATTCTAAGGGCAAAAAAAGGTTGCACTCAGTACAGATCCTCGTGGTACTCCTTCCTCTAAAAATGTCGTTAAAAAGTGAGTTGTGATATCAAGCTTGGAACGTACGATTCTGGTGGAAGTTCCTAATGAAGATAGGCAGGTTGCCTCGTAGACCAAGAAAGTCACTGAGAATGCCACGATGCCAGATATATCGAATGCTTTCTCTATGTCTACGAAAACCATAACAAGATGTCAGACTCAGCTTTGATTATGCGATCTAAGGAGGCCCTATTCTGACGAAACCCATGCTAATTATTACTTAGCAGATGTGTTTCTATGACCAACCCAGTCGATTATGGATTACTTTTTAAAGTAACTTACAGAGGCAACTGGAGACGGAAATCGGTCTGTAACTGTACGGACTGGTAGGATCTTTTCCAGCTTTCAAAAAGCCAAGAGGTGGGATAAAAGTTTCCAGAAAGATTCGGTTATAGCAGCCCAGCAGTATTTGTAATTTTTTTTCTTCAAGACGTTGTAAACATGATATAATACACTGGTGTGCAAAACTTAAGGAACAACACTATTTCTAAAAGTTACAACCACAAAATCTTTACTTAAGGTACTCTTTACTGATGAGAGTAGGTTCAGTCTCAGCAGCGATTCTGGAGGTCAGCTAATCTGGCGAGGGTTGGCACACGGTATCATCTCACAAACATCACTGAAAGGGATCGATATGGTGTTCTCGTCTGGGGAGGCGTTATCTTGGATGGACGTACACAACTCCAGATACTGGAAGGCGGTACTGTAACCAGTGCACGCTACTGTACTGACGTAATACTTCCCAATGTGCATCTGTTCCGAGGTGCCATTGGCCCCGAGTTCGTGTTAATGAATGATAACGCCACACCCCATCTCACTGCAGCTGTTGATATGCTTTTGGAAAGTGAGGATATTATTCGTATGGATTGGCCTGCTCGTTCCTTCGATGAAAATCCCATCGAACACATATGGGACGCTCTGGGGAGATGCCTAGCGGCACGTTCACACCCACAAGAAAATGTTCACAAGCTAAAGTTGGCGCTGACCGAGGAATGGACGATGTTACCGCAAGAACTTATCAACAACATTGTTCTATGTATGGACAAGCGGAGCAAAGTCTGCGTCAACATTAGGGGTGGCCATATCTCCTACTGAGGACCACCTCTTCCCTTTGTCCCGTCTTTGGCAGTGATGCATCTGTATCACGGCAGCCAGTGCTATGTTGCCATTTTTGAATAAAGTCCCTCTGTACCGTTTTGTTTCCGTTGTTGTGTTATTTCCTTCATCATTTCTGTACCTCATGAGGTTCCTTTGGTATGCCTTTCCCATATCCAGGCCACTCCTATAAGAAGCTACAGGTGAAAACGTGACTGGTCCTTAAATTTTGCACACCAGTGTATATTCCGTCTGACCCAGCGGTACTGTTGCGTGTTGTTTTGATAGTATGTAGAAGTTAAAAATATTGAAGCGGTGGTTATATGGAAGGAGTACACAGGTTCGAAAGTTGATGGATCGCTGTTTAATCGTGGTCTTAATTTTCTGGAAATGCAGAGAGTAAGTTGATGCTGCTGAGACTTGGGTAAAGAGTGAGCGCAAGACATTTGCAATGTCCTCAGGAACAAATAGTTCTTGCCCATTCCACAAAAGAATTAGGGAACGGATGGTTGGAAATCTGCCTAATTTTCTTCCATATTAACCTGGAGTTGGTGTTTTTGTTTACGGTAGAGGCGAACCGAATCCAGGAATTCTTCTTGGCCTGTGTTTGTGGAGACGAGCTTTTGCCCTTAACTTCTTATAGTTAATAAGATTAACTGTGGTTGGTGATCCACGAAATGAATTCCATGCTTTATTTTTTGACTTCTTTGCTTTTGTGCATTCTTCTTCATTCCACCAATAGTTATGGTTCCGTCGGGAAGGGAGATTCGACAATGGAATTGAGCATTTAGCTGCAGATAGGTGGGACGTGATATAATCTGTGGCTTCATCTGTCGGCTGTGTTCATATAATTTTCTCATCCAGGCTGACAGCTGATTGAAATTTGATGCAGTTGGCTTGAGGGAATTTCCATTTCATGCAGGGTTGGGTGCAGAGTGAGCAGATCACAAACGATTGAAAAATAGCCACTTCCCGTGGGATCATCCATAGCGGACCATTCTATGATTGAAAACAGAATTGGGGAACCTATCGATTGCAGAAGTTTGTCCAGTTGGCAATTGTATGCAAGTGGGTGCACCAGTATAGAATAGTAAGGTTTTGCTTAATTTTCAATTTTGTTTTTCAATTAGTAGGCCATGTTTATCTAATTTAATCGATCCCAGTAAGGGGTGGTGATCATTGAAATCTCCCAAGTGACAGACAGGGGAAGTTAACTGCATTACAGGTTTTCAAAATCTTTGTAAGAGAAGGTATGACTTGGTGGGAGATAGATTGATACTAGTGTTAACTGAATCTGTGTTATCAAACTTACGACAACAACTTCAATTTCAGTTTGCAAAACAATTTGTTTCGTCCGGATCTTTGTACTGACCAAAATGGCCACGCCCCCACGGGCAGAATTTTAAGTATTACAACCTTGTCGATAAACAGAATAGTTCTTTATGTTGGTAGAAATTTGAGAGTTTAGATAAGTTTCCTGTAGATAGAAGCCAAATGGAGAGTAGCGGTTAATTAAGACTTGAATATCATTAAGGTTGCTACGAAAAACTCTACCATTCCATTGTAGAATATAAGGCATTACTGGTGTTTAGTAGAAGAAGCTGTATCTGACTGTTTTGTTAAAGTGACTGGCTAATGGCGTTTAGGCTTTGGTTTGCCTTTTTTTGAGAAGAATGGCCGACCGGTGTCCATATGTTTTTCCAGATCTATTTCTAAGATCGGTTCTTCCTGTTTGGATAAAAATCAATTGTATCCATAGATGTTTCTTGGATATTCTTTTTTAAATGCGAGTTTCGATTATTCGATGTAAAAGCAATCACTGGAAGAGAAGAAGGAGTTGTAGCTGGTGCTATTAATGCAGTATTGCTTGCCTGGTTCAACTGCTTAGGGATATTGGACTGTTGCTGAGAGAGAACAGTCCGAGCCCAGTTAGAGATCGAAGTATTTGAAGGGAGTGTAACATCAGTTTGGGTGGCCACTGAGTGATATTTTTGCGGATTACTGGCGTATGTACGTTTAGTCATACTGTGAGCAATTAATTTCCTTGCTTCTTAAAAACTTACTTTATTTTCGATCTTATATTTCACAATTTTCTTTTCCATCTTTCGCATTTCCTTGAATAAGCAGGATGGTTGCTTTTACAGTTGGGCCAGGTCATTTCTTTTGCCGCGCAATCGCTTTGAGTGTGATCAGAGTACCCACAGTTGTGACAGACTTGGTTCCCTCTGCACGCCGTTTGAGAGTGGCCATACTTTTTGTACTTAAAAGAATGTGGTCTTTTATCGATGATGGTAGATTTGGAATTCCAGCAAAATTTCTAAGTTTTGTAGTTTCTCTGAATATTTGTGGTTCTTTGTCTCCATTAGTAGGTCCCCTGATTGTAGTCTCTTGACTGTCTTAGGAGATCCTGCCAGACTTTCCAGGTGTTTCTGGATAAGAAACGGAGACAACTTAATGAGAAGCTTATCTGCAAGTGAGTGCATTATGAAAAATGCAGGAAAATCTGTCGTTGATTATTTATTTATTTGTTTTATTTTATTTTTTTTAGGAGCATAAGCAATTAAGGCCATATTGCTCCGGGGATATGCGTTGGTCATTCCCTGACCTTTCCGCATCCTCCGTATTTGGTGGTCACGGGCTCGAACCCCGGTCTAATCAAGAAGAGTGTGCTACACACTCCGTCGCTGAGGAATTGGTCTTAAACCTCTTGGGTTCCGAATATCATGTTCGGTTTCCATGTCTGACCGAGAGCTTGTCAGCTCTAAAGGCGGAAAATTAAGATCCATATTTGCTCCTTTTAGCCCTTGGCAGATTAACTGTTCTGTCAAGGCTTCCGGCCCCTCGACGGGGAGGCAGGAGCACTGCTTGGTATGACCAAGCGAAAAGTAGTAAGTGTTAGTAATAAACTATGAGATATAAAGAAAGGTGCCTTTCCTTTCTTGCTCTGTACAAGTGCTTTTGTAACAAACGCTGTTATTAAATGAATAGATTTATTAACGGCAAGAACGTACAATAACTATAAATCGCTTTTAGGAAATCGCAGTAATAGCACAGAGAAATCGCTCAGTCACAATTGCTGGGCACCCGGGGCCTCTAATGTCCTATCGATGGCTGTATTGTCCGACCGACTTATCTGTGTCACTCAGCCCACATGCGCATTCCTAAGACAGGCTATTCTAATCGTCTACTAGGACGCATGTGCACATTAAACTGCCGAACGAGTCACCACTAGTCAAAAATCTTATTCACTGTATTCTTCAAAACCCAAATGCCTGTGAAATACAATATTTGAGACGAATTCTAGTCGCTGAAAATATTGGATGAAAAGTCCTGCTTTCAGAGTTCAGCTAAGACCAGAAATTGTTTCAAGAATACAGCGAAATCACACCTGAGTTTATTCGGCATGGCACATCTTAGGTTTCATAAGTGGACGTCAAGTATTCATCCCCACACGAAGGCCGGTTTTCCCACCAATCCAGAGCATCTGTGTGTTTTCCCACTTCAGGGAATGGCTGGAGGAATTCCCTGACCACTCAAATCTCTGATTCAATCGTGGCAAGGTGCATACAGTACTTGAAGATCGAAGGCTAGAGCGTGCCTAATGCCGCTTTATATCGAGAATTTTTAATGTTTCTTTTTTTTTTTTTAAATTGAAGTAATTTTTTAATCTATCTAACTTACAATAAGTAATTTCTGTAGATTTAAATCGCATAAAAAAGGCTTATTTCAGTTTATATCACAAATCTAAAGAAAAAAAAATATTTTTGTACCCCTTAATAATAAAAGAACTTTAAAAATAACCCGAAATTCTTATCAATAATAAAACATTTTGCAGTTTTAAATATTTGCTCATAGAGGGCGCCACGATCATAGCAAGCGCGCTGGAGATTTGCTAGCGCTGTAATCTTATTAGTAGTTCTAAGTGCAAGAATACGTATTATTTAATTACGAATATGAGCAATAATGAAATTGTCGCTCACTCATCATTAAAATAATTTTGATAGTTTTCTAATTCAATATAACTCCGATAGCGCCTTCTGAAATATATTGTGCGCGAGCAAATTCACAGTTAATACGATGCGTATTGTGCAGTTGTCTTCGGGCGATCTGCGAAGCAATGAGCTATCAGATACTACTCCAATTAGCGCGGTAACCCAGATGCACTGAGTGAAGCTAAATACAACGTCTCACAAGAGCGTACATTACCTCCTCCGAATGAACGACAAATAAGATCAGGATCTCAAGTTCTTCGACAAAACTATAAAATAAATAAAAATACAAGCGTTTGTTTATTTAGACAGCTAACATAACAAGAATACCCATTGACAATGTTGGTCGTTACAATGCAATGCGATTAATTAATTATCGACTTAACCTGAATCAAACCAATATCGGTTTAAATTAATACAGCGTGTCCATAATTAAACGTTGTTTATTCCAGTACATGTACAGAAGCAACTAATTAAGTAATCTGGACAATATTTGATGTGGACGCATTACGGATCATGCAAAAGCGAAATAATAATAATAATAATATAAATAAATAAACTTTGCTGACAGATGTTATCTTTTTTCTGCTCTGTTATACACTTTAAATGGGCGCATGCCCGTTGTGTATAACAGAGAAGCAAAAAGATAACAGAACAAATACTGTTAAAATAAATAGCAGACTAACACACTTTGCGCAATGGAAGTTCCTCAAAAGTCCAATTCAAGGAAATAAATAAGGTATTCATGACATCAAGTCCAGTTCCATGAAGAAAATCGCAGAGAGCAGGTAGCTGCAGGAGACATCATCATACACACGAATTAATGAGGGCATCTTTAACCCAGAACTCATCCGTCAGCCAGTAAACCTACTACAAATAGTTCTGTGAAACTCTTTCCTGTTCAACAGCCATATCTAGATCAAACTTGTTCATGAGTGCCAATGTTCTTTTGAAGGAGTTCCTGGATATCTCTAATCTAGAGTTACCGTTGACGAATGTAGTCTTCTGTACACTAGCCACCTCTGAAGCGTGAAGATTAATATGGCATAGAAGATCTAGGAGGCAGGTTGAGCCAGTGAAGACATGGCACAACAGTTTTAGATCGAGAACAGTTCGTTTCCAAAGATTGAAGCTTGAAGTAGGAGCAGAGATTCGGGTAGAAGATTCTGTGGTAAAACATGGGATTACGTCTGGAAAGATAGTGGATGAATTTCATCTGCAGCGATTCTATTTGCTGTATCAAGTATGCATAGTGTGGATTCCATATATTCCTATACTGGAGTTTGCTCTCCCTATGGGAAGCAAACTCCAGTATAGGAAGTACAGTTGTTTGGAACATCCATGCGGCCTTTAGATTTGCAAGTGTATTTTAAGAAACACGACAGGTGACTGTCTTCAGGTATCTCCACAGCAAAAGCAAAACAATACTATGATATCCTAGGGTCCTGTTAATGGATAGTGATGTATGGGAGAATCAGAAACTTCAGTGGTATTCGCTGATCCGGATTCATGCTTGGTTTTAGAGACCCTTTCTTTTGGTATAGCTATGTTTATATAACAATCTAAGGAACAATTTCGGCCCTCCCCTTCATGTGGAGCAGGGGTACGTCAGGTCCAACACGCCTCTTTCGCACGGCCATAGGAGGATATCATTTCATTTGAGTGGTAACTATGATTTAACGATTTAGTAAACGCTCAGGTCCACCCTTTCTGTTTCGGAGCTCGGCTTCTTCGCATCCAGTGCGCTACATCCACCTTCTTTTGCACGTCCTGGCCAAAGGTCATAACAAATGAAATCACGTGAACAAACAGGCTGCTTATAAGTAAAAATTCCGCTTAATTCAAAGAAAAATAATAAATAAACCCACTTTAATCGGGACTACTAGTATGGGTTGGATCTCCATCGAGCGCGTAGACAATCCTCTCAAGCAGGAACGTTCATGAATTTCAGTTTTGATTTACAGTTTAAAGCAGAACACGCAAATTTATGAGCATGTAGGTCATAAATGTCAAAAAGTGTTATTGGAATGTTTTTAACAAGTTAACAACGCTTGGACTTTCATTTAAAGATGATATTAAGGTAATTTGTAATCAGACCACGCTTTAGAGAAGAAACACCAGTTTGTTTTTACACTTTCTCTTTTTTATTATTATTAAATTTCAACTGGACATAATCTTCTGTTTATTTTCAGGAAACAGTTCTTATTTTAAATATCCGAAAGAGAGTACCCAGTGGATAAAGCAATAACACAAAATTAGTATTAGCCGTACAGTGCAAGAAACCCAAATCATTTTTACTACACAGAACAAAAAAAAGAAAGAAAAAGTAGATAAGAAAATACAAAACAAATTATGCGCATCCCTCTTCAAATAGAGGTCAACTGTCCAGTTGACCTCTATGTGAATTTCTTCAATTTGAATGAATTTCTTCAAACGGTCAGCCTCAACTACCTGCCGAGGCAACATGTTCCAATACTCAACAACTGGCTGGATAAAAGAAAACTTCCTATAACCTATTTAAACTTCTCCCCCTGTGATTTGAATTTATGACCCTTAGTTCTGGAATTCTTTATGATAGCGAAAATTCCACCTTCATTTATTTTACTAACTCCTCTCAAAGCCTAACAGACCTCAACTAAGTCCTCTCTAAGGTTCGGTTACCATGCTCTGTAGCCCAGATATTCGAAGTCTTTCCTCGTAGGATCATCCATCTGTCGATCTCACTACGCGAGTTGCCCCTCTTTGGACCATTTCAAGAAGTTAAATGCGTTTTTGTTTTTCAGATGAGGTCTGCATACTTGGACACACCATTCCAAATACGACTTTATACAATGGGATTATAACTTC